>NC_084825.1:42069469-42354108 GCF_958449725.1 Rosa rugosa
GTTTTGTAATCAGCTTGAGGCTATGCTTTCCTCAGAAACACCGGATATCTATGCATTCACAAGCTGGGCTAGCTTTTTTAAACAGGTTGATTTTGGTTGGGGGAGTCCATTTTGGATCGGAACCATGGGGAAAGTCGGTCCTGCATTTAGAAATCTCACTGTGTTCGTCGAGAGACAATGGGATAGAGGCATTGAAGCATGGGTGAACTTGGAGGAAAACCAAATGGCTCTGTTAGAGAAAGACCCCCAGTTTTTAGCATTTGCTTCTCCAAATCCTGGAATATCAAGCATGTAACTGTCTATGTTTTATTTCGAAGTCAATAATTAAGGCTTAGAATACTAAGCTATCAAATTGTAATCGATTAATTTCTGGTTTATTACTGTGTTAATTAATCAATTAATATCATTTGCATTCATGGATTTGTACTCAAGAAGTTAGATTGTTCTGACAAGTAATGGATGAAGACGTTGGTTGTTGCAGATTCATAGCAGTCAATAATAGATCAGTACGTACGTAGGGACGGATTATTAGCTAGCATGCACCAAATGCAGCTTCTAATAAATTTCAATATATGTATGTTTAATGACACCGTACGTAGCGTCAGAATTTTCAATTTGCATCAAGGCAATTAGCCATGTTCGGAGCTTAATAACTATCAAACATCTTGGTTAAGTGATTATGACCACTCGGTCCACTCTAGGATCTCGATCATTTCTTTTTTATGTTTACAGTTTACTCCAAAGAGGAGAGATTCTAACTTGATTGATATGAGATATATCGCTCGCGATTAGCTAGGGTTTCTCACTACATATTTCCATCATTCGAATGTTTAAGCTCTAAAACTCAGGCATACACACACCCGCGCGCACACAAATAAAGTTCAAATTAGTGATCCTCCAAACTAGCCTCAGCTATATATTGTTCAGAAATCTCGCAGTGTTCGTTGAGAGACAATGGGATGGGGGCATTGACGCTTGTGTGAACTTGGAGGAAAACCGATGGCTTTGTTAGAGAAAGACCCCCAGTTTTTTAGCATTTGCTTCTCCAAATCCTGGGATTTCAAGCATGTAACTCGATCTCTATGTTTTATTAAACAGGCTTAGAATATTATAAGCCATCAAATTGTAATTTGTAATTAAGGGTCTAATTTCGAGTTCATTACTGTGTTAATTTTGCAATATCTTTTCCATTCACGGATTTTTACTCAAGAAATTAGATTTTTCTGACAAATTATAGAAGTAGATGTCGATTGTTGCAGTTTCATAGCAGTCAACGAAAGATCAGTACGTAGCTAGGTACGTATTGTTTGGTTGATAGCTAGCATGCATCACATGCAACTGTTAAATGACACCGTACGTACGTAGCATGCATCACATTAAGGCAATCAGGGGCAGATGCAACTGCTAAATGACACCGTACGTACGTACGTAGCATGCATCACATTAAGGCTGTAATACCCCGAAAAATCTAAATTAAATTCCGTGGATTTTTAGAATTGATTTCACGATAGTGGGAGCGAGTACGAGGCTTGGAGAAGTTGTGGAATTAGTTCGAACGATTAATTTTCGAAAACGAACGTTATTTAGGGGCTCGCGAAAGTTGACTTTTTATACGTTCAAAATTTGGGAAAACTTCCTTCATGAAAGTTGTAGAGCTCGTCGATACGATCGCGGGCATATGCGGAACGCAAAAATCGGAGTTCGTATGAATTAGTTATGATTTTTTGAAAAAGTTTTCAATTTAGTATAAAGCTTCCATTTTCGGAAATTTCCGAAAATAGTTTCAGAATTTACAAAAATAGAAAAAAGCTGCTGCAGCCCTCGTCCCCGCCGGAAATCGCCTCCGATTTTCGTTTGGCCATATCTTCCTCCTCCGGCCACCGATCCTCACCAAACTTCTTCCATTGGCTTCGTATGGTCCTTGCGCACCTGTCTGTGGCAGCCTTGTATGGCGGCACGGCCCCTAGCGGCGGCGGCGGCCCGGTTTCGATTTAAGCTCGATTTTGGTCAACGCCGGTTTTCTCCTAGCTCCGGCCACCAAAACTTCCGATCCTTGGCTCCATGAACTCCCCTCAACCTGCTGATCATCATACTAGGAGGATTGCACCTAGAGTGACCGGTTTCACGTTCGTCGGAGCTCGGTAAGTTTTCAATCCGAAACGAAAATCTTTCGATCGGTATATCTCGAGCTGTAGTGCATCGTTTTGATTGATTCTTGAACCAGTGAGTTCTCCTTGATGTTCTTAACAACTCTCTAGAAGGGATCGAAGCCTGAAATTGAAGTTTTGACGTCGAAATCAAGCCTTGCCGGATTCTGCAAATTTCGCCGGATTCTGGAAATTTTCCGGCCACCTCGACTGTTTTAGGTAATTTCAACCACTTCCGGTCATTTTCAGCTTACATGATAGTTATGAAAGTTGTTAAGCATGATGAGAGGAAGAGGAGCAGCCCGGCCCCGACACCATTGGCGGTGGTCGGCGGCGGCTCTGCCCTAACTCCGGCGTCCCTTTTCCGGCCACCTCCGGGGGTCAAAAATATATTTTCTGTGCATTTTTAGATTCTATATTTCAATACGATCATTTCGATATATTATACGCAATTTTTGGATATCGTATGATTAAGTTATGAATTTTTAAGTTTCGATCGATTTCGATCGTTAGATTTGTGATCTGTGAAGTTAGGACCGTCAGATGGACTTGTAGTTTTGATATGATGATCTTATGACTGTCCCAGTGACTTTGTGTGGTCATGGGCGAAGATCCGACCGTTGGATCTTCGTATAAATGCAAAACAGTGATTAGCGAGGCGATTCGTGAGAATCCGTCCGTCGGATTTTCGTATAAATTTGTGGAGATGTTTGTAAGGACGATTCAGGAAGATCCAACCGTTGGATCTTCGTGATAATTTTGGAGGATGATCCTGAGGGCGATCCGTGAGGATCCGACCGTTGGATCATCGTATAATTTCGATCCGACCGTTGGATCATCATTAATTTAGAATCCGACCGTTGGATTGTTGTATTTGTATGGTTTTTGAATAAATTGCTAAGTTAAGATCGTGTTGGATTAGGTGATTGACGGATCGATTTGGCGGACAATTTGTGAAATTGTTGTTGAGCTGTTAAGAAGATGCAGCTGGATTAGAGGTGAGTAAAATCGCACATGGTTCCTTCATGAACCGAAATTTAGTGATTTATATTGAATTATAAAGGTGTGGAAAATTGTTTTAAGAAAATAAAGATTTGTTTTGAAATAATATGAACTTGATCGACTACGGTTCATAGGGCTACTACTCACAGGTAAGGAAAATGAATTTAAGTATAAAAATGAATTTCTTGTTTTTATTGCATGTGAACTATAGATGGTATTAGTAGTCACTCTTGTGTAGGTGATTACGTATATATATATATATATATATATATTTACGTGAAATATATATTGAAAGTTATGACATTGTGTGATGTATTGAGTTGTTCGTGATAAAGAGTAGTTGAGTAAAGTGCGATAGTTGAAATGTGTAGACAAATTATATGTTAGTGTCAAGTGTTCTCATCGTGTGTCGATGATGGTGCCAAGTATTCTCATCGTGTGTCGATGATTGTGGCAAGTGTTCTCATCGTGTGTCGATGAAAGTGCCCAGTATTTTCATCGTGTGTCGATGATTGTGGCAAGTGTTCTCATCGTGTGTCGATGAAAGTGCCAAGTATTTTCATCGTGTGTCGATGATTGTGGCAAGTGTTTTCATCGTGCGTCGATGATAGTGGCAGGTGTCTTCATCGTGTGTCGATGATTATGACACGTATTATCGTAAGATTGAACCTTGGCCAAGGTGACAGGTTACGATTCAGTTAGAGCTCTAGTCTGTCTGCCATCATACTGTTTGAGGGATAACCTCAAGTTTTTATGTGTCTTTGAGTATGACATGCTGCGTGGAGGGGTTTTTATAACTATCATATACCCTTGAGTATATATTGGAAAGGGAAAGTTTAGTTGTTTGGATGATCATGGTGAGATGTGAGTTGATTGATGTTTGAAGTGACGTTGTGCACTTCAATTTTTATACTAAGAATCACTTAAATTGATTTGTTCTTTAAAGTCGTGCAATTCCTTGTTTACTCATACGGGCTGTCAAAAGCTTACCGGGTTTGTGTTGTTGCAATCCCGGTACACTATTCAAATTGTGTAGCGGGTAATCCTACAGGTCAAGAGAATCAGGACGGAGATCGAGCTGCGTAGAGTAGCTGCAATTGTGTCAATCTGAATTGCTTTGTGAGCCGGTGAGGTGTGTTATGCTCATTTAGAGCTTTACAATATTTCTTGTGAGAGTGAATTGTAATAATTAACTCGAAGTTTACCGATTTGGAAATTTTGTGTAAGTGGTGGAGTTGTTTCTGAGAAAAGAATTCAGAACGTTTATTTGTTTAAGTTGTTTAATTCATGTTTCGGATTTTGAATGTGTTATTCAAAATTCGGGGCGTGACAAAGGCAATCAGGGGCAGATGCAACTGCTAAATGACACTGTTCGTACGTACGTAGCATGCATCACATTAAGGCAATCAGGGGCAGATGCAACTGCTAAATGACACCGTTCGTACGTAGCATGCATCACATTAAGGCAATCAGGGGCAGAGCTATTTAAGGGCCTGAAGTGGCCATGGCACATGCCAAATTTTTGACTGCATATGTAATTGATGTTTGTAATCTAATTGAATCGAGTTTCGGTACACACAATTACTAATGTTGGCACCCTCCAAGTGATTGACTACATATCAAAATGTAATTATTTGATTATTGAATAAAGTTAGTACTCCTAATACACATACAAAACGTCGAGACAGTTGGGCTCAAGTAATTGAGTCCTATAATTATACAAAACAGCTGTTTTAATTTTTTTAATTTCTTTTCTGATAGAATTTTTTAAAGTTTTTTTTTATAATTTTTTTTAGGATTGAGAGAAAATTAAGTTGCCCCTCTAGTTTTCTTTGCAAATTTCTCTTCGTTTCTCGTCATCTCCGATCTTGGTTTACTCTTCATCTTCCTGGTCTGCCTGGGTAGTGAGGCATCTGTTCTGTTTGTGGTTGCTGGTGGTGGGGTTTCCTTGCAGGATGGTATTGGAGGCAATACCTGAACCGTACTAGCTTTAAGGCAATTATCAATGCCTTAACGATCATCATTTTGGCTGAAAATTTGCAGAGACGATCTATACACTGGTACCTAAAAACTGAACGGTCCAGATGTGGATATGCGACCGAAAAGTGACCCAAAACTCGAACTTCACACGTAAATTTTCAAAGCGGAGCTCCGCTCTGGATAGGATCTGCATATATATATATATATATATATATATATATATATATATATATATATATATATATATATCTTAGGTTAGGATATCCTTACCTAAGCTTATGGAACGGATTTCCAGTTTTTGGCTACTTTTCGATCACATATTCACATCTTAACCATTCAGTTTTTAGGTCCTAATATATAGATCATCTCTGCAAAATTTCAGCCAAATTGATGATCGTTAAGGTATCCAAAACTGCAATTTACACGAACGAACCGAATCTGTCAAACCGTAACCGTTCGTGTACATTGTTGTAAATTGCAGTTTTGAACGCCTTAAGGATCATCAATTTGGCTGAAATTTGGCAGAGATGATCTATACGTTAGAATCTAAATACTGAACGGTTTAGATGTGAATATGTGATCGAAAAGTGGCCAAAAACTGAAAATCCGTACCTAAGCTTAGGTTAGGATGTGCTTAGCCAAGAAGGATATATGTGTGTGTGTGTTTGAGGTACTTAAAGGAAGTGTATATATATAATTGCACTCAAAATTTTCTCCCAACTTTTTGGTAATAGGTACTTCGATCACCAAAGACATCCATAGTCGTTCATGCAGTGAACATGAGACCGCGAATGAATTCACAAATGCGATCGGATACTGTCATGATCGGAAATCTTTTTTGGTGGGCCGTAGCTGCCGCCGACGCTTCTGAGGCAGACGCTCATGACTTGCGTGACTTAGTGAACATAATTAAGGAATCAATCAAGGGATTCGATAGTGAGTATTTGGAGAGTTTGCAAGGTGAAGATGGTGGATTCGGAACCATTTCTGAGTTTTGTAATCAGCTTGAGGCTATGCTTTCCTCAGAAACACCGGATATCTATGCATTCACAAGCTGGGCTAGCATTTTAAAACAGGTTGATTTTGGTTGGGGGAGGCCATTTTGGATCGGAGCCATGGGGAAAGTTGGTCCTGCATTTAGAAATCTCACTGTGTTCGTCGACAGACAATGGGATAGGGGCATTGAAGCATGGGTGAACTTGGAGGAAAACCAAATGGCTCTGTTAGAGAAAGACCCCCAGTTTTTAGCATTTGCTTCTCCAAATCCTGGAATATCAAGCATGTAACTGTCTATGTTTTATTTCGAAGTCAATAATTAAGGCTTAGAATACTAAGCTATCAAATTCTAATCGATTAATTTCTGGTTTATTACTGTGTTAATTAATCAATTAATGTCATTTGCATTCATGGATTTGTACTCAAGAAGTTAGATTGTTCTGACAAGTAATGGATGAAGACGTTGGTTGTTGCAGATTCATAGCAGTCAATAATAGATCAGTACGTACGTAGGGACGGATTATTAGCTAGCATGCATCAAATGCAGCTTCTAATAAATTTCAATATATGTATGTTTAATGACACCGTACGTAGCGTCAGAATTTTCAATATGCATCAAGGCAATTAGCCATGTTCGGAGCTTAATAACTATCAAACATCTTGGTTAAGTGATTTATGACCACTCGGTCCACTCTAGGATCTCGATCATTTCCTTTTATGTTTACAGTTTACTCCAAAGAGGAGAGATTCTAACTTGATTGATATGAGATATATCGCTCGCGATTAGCTAGGGTTTCTCACTACATATTTCCATCATTCGAATGTTTAAGCTCTAAAACTCTAAAACTCAGGTATACACGCGCGCGCGCACACAAACAAAGTTCAAATTAGTGATCCTCCAAACTAGCGTCAGCTATATATTGTTCAGAAATCTCGCAGTGTTCGTTGAGAGACAATGGGATGGGGGCATGGACGCATGTGTGAACTTGGAGGAAAACCGATGGCGCTGTTAGAGAAAGACCCCCAGTTTTTTAGCATTTGCTTCTCCAAATCCTGGGATTTCAAGCATGTAACTCGATCTCTTTGTTTTATTAAACAGGCTTAGAATATTATAAGCCATCAAATTGTAATTTGTAAGGGTCTAATTTCGGTTCATTACTGTGTTAATTTTGCAATATCTTTTGCATTCATGGATTTTTACTCAAGAAATTAGATTTTTCTGACAAATAATAGAAGTAGATGTCGATTGTTGCAGTTTCATAGCATTCAACGAAAGATCAGTACGTAGCTAGGTACGTATTGTTCGGTTGATAGCTAGCATGCATGACATGCAACTGTTTAATGACACCGTACGTAATGTAGCATGCATCACATTAAGGCAATCAGGGCCAGAGCTATTTAAGGGCCTGAAGTGGCCATGGCACCCGCCACCCGCCAAATTTTTGACTGCATATGTAATTGATGTTTGCAATCTAGCTAGTTGAATCGAGTTTCTGTACAAACAATTACTAATGGTGTTGACTACATATCAAAATGTAATTGGTCTATCACATAGACCTGCTATCGAATTTTTTTAAGTTTTTTTTTTTTATAATTTTTTTTTTAGGATTGAGAGAAAATTAAGTTGGCCCTTTAGTTTTCTTTGCAAATTTCTCTTCGTTGCTCGTCATCTCCGATCTTGGTTTACTCTTCATCTTCCTGGTCTGCCTGGGTAGTGAGGCATCTGTTCTGTTTGTGGTTGCTGGTGGTGGGGTGTCCTTGCAAGATGGTATTGGAGTTAGGTTGGATGCTGTTCTCGAACTCGGGACTCTAATCTGGTGGAAGATCGGATTTTTGTGGCAGTTGGGCCTCGCTAGAGGCCTAGGGATGTGTTCCGGGAGAAAGTCGATCTCCGGAGGCCGTCTTTTGGTTTCGAGGTCGGATTTTGGCACATGGCGCTCTAGAAATGACAATGTCGTGCTTGGCTTCTCTAGTAGGCGTCGCTTTGCTAGGCTACTGGGCTTGTGATTTGGTGGCGTGGGATTGCCAGGGATGGTCGTTGCTTAGCTCGGCGGTGGATGGGGCATCGCTTTGCTGGGCTACTGGGCTTTAGGGTTTTCCCTAAGTTAATGGGCTGGACTGTGTACCTGGTTTTGGACCCATTGGACTGGGCGTGGGCTCGAGTTTTTCTTTTTTATTTAGTTTTTGTTAGAATTTCTCCTCTTTTGAGGGCTTTGAGAAATGTTGCCGAGAGTACCCACAAGGCCACAATTTAGATGCACATTTGACTTTTCATCATGGGTACTAGGGTAGTGTTGATTAATTTTGAATGAGCTACATTGTTGACTTCAAATTATTGAATTGTTTAGGTAACGATTTTTTTGACAACTCTACTGGAGTAAGTCGTTACGGGTAATTTCGCTTATTTATAAAAGAGTTGATTTATTACTATAAATTATTCACCATTTTTTTTTTTTATGAAAAAACTTATATGTAAATTCTAAAATTTCAAGGCCCAGTCTCAAAAAAAAAAAAAAAAAAATATTTGAGACCCATACATTTGAAGGCCATGGGCACAGGCCTACTTTGCCTAGTCCCAAGGTCGAGTAATGTTTTCTCATTTTTTTATATATTTTTTTTCGATAAGAATTCAAAGCCTTTTGCATTACATAAGAAAGCTCTTCCACAGGTAGTAAACAGCTCGTCGCTTCCACAACTAAAAGTATATTCGAACTACACAAATACGTCAGTTAGCAAGGATTCCCTCTGAATACAACCATTATCTAATTGTAAGTCTCCAACCTCCAAGGTCGGGTATTGTTACAGACGTGGTGTTATTCTAACTCACTAACTTGTATATCCCAATTTTTTTCGGAGGCCCTTTCAGGTCCAGGAGAGGAGAATGGAGGTGTCCGTAGTCACTAACTTATAGTACTCCTCGAGTGACGACGACATTGTTGCTTCATATCGTCCCAAGTCTCAGACATCCAATGAAAATGTGTGTTCTCAAGAGGGTGGATGATGTTTGTACCAGCTCAACTTAGTGACTTCCAAATGTCAAAACCTTCTATCGTATGTAGACCTACCCAATTCTACTACCCAGTGTTTGCTCATGGAGATGAACAGATCGATGCATGGAGTGAAGTTGCTGGAATCGCTAAATCTAATAGCTAGGGGGCCATACTCGTGAACCTCGTCATCAACATTCCATCCTGGATGTGAAGGATGCGCATTTGCAGTGTAGTGGTTTTGCTATAAAAGGAAGACGTATATAACTTGCATCAGATGCTAAAATATAGAAAACAAAAGCCAAACGAAAATCCCTAGAGCAACTCGTAAGAGCTGGAAATCGCTATACGATCCCTCTTCAAGGGAAGAGAGAGAGTTGTTGATTTGCTTGTACTAGCTAGTTCTGTTTTCCAATGTCTGAACATCTTCCGTATCGTACGTACTGAGAATTGTCATTTTGTTTATGTTTGTTTCTGGGATAGATTGTGTATACAATCCTCATCACCCACACAAACCCGACGCCCAGAATGTACTCAGCAAAGTGACATTGAATTCTAGATCACTAAGAAAGTGTTTTAGCCTTTTAGGCACTTGCCAGTTGCCACGCATTGATTAACAAATTCAAATAGGAAGTTTTAAGTTTGACTCAATAATGACGAATTGTTATAATGAGAGAAAAAAAGTTAGAGGAGATGTCGCCATCATTTTCTATGTCTATTGGCATTGTGTTATGAGTTTTGTAAGGATTTTTTTTTTTTTTTGCTGATCTTAATGACTGAAAATGTGAGTTTACAAGATAGATCGTTTAATATGACCTTGCTGAAATATCAATGAATTACCATTCTTTAATAAAAAAAATTAGCTGCCATAACCGAACATACATGTACATATGATATCTAACACATTATAGACCATGTGATCTATAATACATATGTGAGTTTCACTTTCATGACCCGAAGTCTTGAATCGATCATTTTATGTCATTCTTTATATATCATATCATTATATGTACAAATAACTAATCAAAATATTGATAGCTAATTATCCAATTATATCGAACAAATAATTAATTGAAAAAGAATGATCAAATAATCATAAAGAACCGTCCGTTAAGCTAAAACATATGAATGACATGAAAAGAACACAATGTTCTTTAGCAGAACTCCTTTGTTTTTTGATCAAAAATAGCAGAACAGTTAAACAACACTAACACGTGTTGAACTTCTTGCAAAGAAATGTCATATACCCTTTGTTTTTTGTGGAAAGGAAAAGAAAAAGGAAAGAAAAAGAATTGTAGGTTAAGGGTGGAGGACATTGTCATAATTTCACTTTGTAGGGGAAAACTTAGCCAAATCCGACTCACATCCACGTCCGCAACAGAGAGTGACTGAAAAAGAACTACACACTTTAAAAACCATACAACCAGAAAAACTTGAATAAGGAAAAATAAAAATTATGACATTCCATTTCTTATTGCGTTTTTGCTTGGCCAAATCCAAATTTCATGACCCAATTTACACTCTCTCTCAATCTCTGCAAAACTGAGTGCTTCCCGTGAAACGTGCGCAATAAGGTACCTCTCTGCCCTTTTCTTTGTAATGCATTCAAGTCCTCTCCTTTTCATTTTTCCTGTAAATTTTGTGGCTTTTGGGTATGACTTATGCTTGTGGATCTCAAATGGGTTTGTTTTGTTTTTGGATTTTTATGGAAGAATGCATTGAAAATGTTGAAAGTGTTATGCCTTTTTCCATGATTCAGTGTTATGCAATTTTTCTCTTTTCCTCCGGATCTAATTTGCCTAATATATGTCATATTCTAGCTACTTCTCTTTTGGATTAAAAGATTTTATCTTTTGATTGTTTTCATTGAACATCAACATCAATGAGATAAAATGTGAAGTGGGTATTTAGTTTGGAAATGTGTTAATGGTTAATAAATCAAGCTGAAGCTGTTTTGGTTCTTGGAGCAATAGGTTCTTTATTGAATCATCTAATTTTGAATGTTGCAAAGAGTTGTGGACAATTTATGCTGGGGCTTGGTGGGTAATATTGAAAAAGCCCCAGTTTCTGTATGAGAGTTGAAATGTGATTTCTTTACAGCTACCGTGATGTGGGTTCTATTGAAAGGCTCATTTTTGAATCTGGGTTTGTGTCCAATGATGACCCAGTTCTTGCAATACGCAATTGAGCTGGGTCAAAATGGGTTTTGGAGCCTCTTTATATTTTTGTCGAAGTATCATGAGTTCAGGTACTCATGAGGGTGCTGGATAGAATTGAGTTTGGAGGTTTTATGCTTCAAAAACAATTAAGCTAGAGGAAAGTAATTCTTGATGATTCAACCGGGTCTATACTACCTTCTTATTAAGTTGGTTATGTGCAATTGTGGAGCATATGGTGTTATCAATTTGAATATGGGTAGCTATTTATGTTTAAGTTTAACCACCATGTGTTGCATGGCCCATACTTTTTCTTCTTCTTCATTTACCTATCTTTCATCTGATTTTCCATTGGCGGTGCTCTCTTGTACTAAACAGTAAAACCTGCATTCTAGGTGACCATTCTGTTAGTAGAACTTTGGAAAGTCTCTGAAAGGAAACACTCGTCCTCAATTTTCGGAGCAGTTGCATAAAAGGAATGGTCACTCAACTTGGAGATAATGGAGATGCGTACTGGAAATTCCCGTTCCAATAAAAAGCAATCTTTAGAGAATAACAAATCTGCCACTGAAGAGAAAAGTCCTGCAGAAAAAGAACCAAACACTTCTGTATTTGTCAACTATGGTAAGTTCATTAGATACTAAGTATTCATACTTGTATATGTATCCGTGATTTTTCCAATGTTGGTGTAACACCATTAAACTAACTCATAGTCAGAAATTACTCCTACTGTAGAATAGACATCTATGTTAAGTCTGTTCAGATATTATGCACACTTTGACTTTTCAAAGAATATCTTCTATTAGTTAGTGAAGTAATCAAAATCTTTTGGGTTACAATATTTGCCTATTTCCAAAACCACCAAGTGTTCATAATTTTTTTTCCCCTCTCTGTTCACAAAAGTAATAAAATCCTAAGTTAGATTGATGTTCCATCTTGACATCACTTGCGGCTCAGTACTGCCCTGTAAACCATCTTTTACAGCCGAGTTATACCAAAAGTGATAGCATTGGAATTTGGATTTTCATCAGTGTGATGGTTTTTCTGTTTCTTTTTACCCTGAGGGTGGGGGGAAGGAGTCGAAAGCAACGATTCCAAAGTAACGTATCCCCCATTACCATTCCTTGCAACAAACAAATTAGTTTTGTCATTACATGATTGATGTTGATCATATTGTTCTTTCATGATAATAAAGCTAAGTTATCATGTAGCTGCAATTGCTTGGCATGACAGTAGAAGAAAGTGGGTCGGGGATCAGCGGGTGCAAAGAATGGCCAAGGATCCAATTATAAGGTATTTTCTCCTAACACAATTCTTGGATAGAATGGGGTTAGTTGGTGTACTAGTCATCGTTAAAGAGTTTGCACCTTAGAGTTTAAAAACAAAGAAAAAAGTGAAGAGCATAACTGTGACTACATATTATTAGGTAAGAATGAAGCAATTAAGACTGGTATGTCAGTTTAAGGAAATTGCACTTATGTTCGGATGTCTGTCACTCTGTCAACTAGAACTTGCACCTCACTTGCTGATCTATAGTTTGCAGATTTTTCAAAATATCTCCTTTAGTCCTTTTGTTTGGTGCGTGTCCATATTAGTAGCTTTGTCCGCTTACTTCTGTTTAATCATAGCTGCTAAAAAAATGTCTGGAAGATTAATGCAAAAGCTATGTGCTGCATATTATACCTCCATCATAATGATTGATGATATCAGTGGCTTTGCCCAATTATTTTCTGTTGAATTGTTGATTGCACTTATGTTCGGATGTCTGTCACTCTGTCAACTAGAACTTGCACCTCACTTGCTGATCTATAGTTTGCAGATTTTTCAAAATATCTCCTTCAGTCCTTCTGTTTGGTGCGTGTCCATATTAGTAGCTTTGTCCGCTTACTTCTGTTTAATCGTAGCTGCTAAAAAAATGTCCGGAAGATTAATGCAAAAGCGATGTGCTGCATATTATACCTCCATCATAATGATTGATGATATCAGTGGCTTTGCCCAATTATTTTCTGTTGAATTGTTGCTACTTCTTGAAGATAATGTGGAAAGTTTATGTTGCAGCTGGTCAACAGCGTATGAGGATCTACTTTCTACCAATGAGTGTTTCCCTGAGCCAATCCCTTTAACTGTAAGTTTGAAACAATCACATAATTATGCACACACCTGTCCAATAGAATCATGAGATATTGTTAGGTGTAACTGTCTTCCATCTTCGTTTCCATGTGTTTCATTTTTTAGGACAAGATTTGCATGTATTGTGATTCTAAGTAACTGGTACATTGTGCAGGAGATGGTAGACTTTTTAGTTGATATTTGGCATGATGAAGGCCTGTTCGATTAGGCAGTCCAGAAGAGATCAAAGTTGACCCTCCACAAACCCTGATTAAGGATGATAGTCTAATTCCTTGTAGCTGATTAATGCCATGACGTGGCAATGCTTTGCCACGTAAGAACAAAAGTAAATCATTATAGTTCCCCAAATTCTTTGGATGATAAATCAAGATACTGTTAAACATTGCCAATACTGTGGGAAAAAAGTGAATACACTTCAGGTCAGACTGATGATTTATGAATAACTTCCCAGACAAATTAGTTGTGTTTCTTACTATCATCGGATTTGAGGTCCTACTGAGGACCATGTAGTTCTACTTTTACTTCTTTTTATGAACTGCAACCCTTAATAATTGTAGGAATTTGAGGTAATCAAGTAAGGATACAACAATAGCTCTTTGTCTCTTACTGTGTCTTCAATATCACTAATGACCATACTGATCAATGGTAGTAGCTCATAAGGCTATGATTGCCAATTTGGTATTGCTTTGTTGTGAACTCATGAAGTAAAATAGCTTCATCATGCGTGTGGTAAACTGGATTAACTTTAGAACATTTTCGACGTAATTGGAAAATCTCAAGGCAGATGGGATTAACTAAAAGGGACACAATTTTGTTTCACTATACAGTTTCTACAATTTTCTTGCCAGTGTGACACTTCTTTTGTGTCCGTCTTAATTTTTTTTTTAAAACATTTATACCATTATCAAGAGTTTGGATGAGCAGATTTCTTCTATTCGTACAAAGATGAGAATGGTTTTCTTAATTTTGGACACCTATTTTCATAAGCATACTTTCAATATGTATGCAGTGAACTTTATTTACGGAAACGAACTTAACATATTATGTATGTACCACTCTGGCCTTTCGAATTTTATTGAATAAAAAAGAAAAAAAAATGAGACCGAAATATAATTAAAAATTAAAAAAAGGCGCGCGGGGTGATGGGTAGTTTCCTTTCCACGAAGGTAAACGCGGAGACGAAAAGTCTCGGTTTCTAGAGAGAAGAACAAGACCAGATTCCATCTCAACATAGTTTTAGTTTAAAAGCGTTCCTTGATTTTCTGGGGATCAGAAGGAGCTTAGATTTTTGAGAATGAAGAAATTCAAGAGCATGTTGAAGCCGAAGCCAAACCCAACAGAGCAACTCAAGGATTGGCAGAGACGACTTCGCCAGGAGAGCCGCAACATTGAGCGCCAAATCAGAGGTGATCATCTAAGTTTCTGTTGGGCAAAGTTTCGGTTTTTATTGGGGGATTTGGTTTTCTTGTCTTATTGGGTGACATGGGTTTGTGTTGTTTTGGTGATTTGGTCTAAAAGATTGATGGTTTGTGTTTTGCTAGATCTTGAGAGAGAAGAGAAGGTGGTACAGAAAGCTATTAGAGAAGCTGCAAAGAGAAATGACATGGGCTCAGCAAAGGTAGTGTGAGTTTTTCAGTTGAAGATGTTGTTACTCAATCATGAATGACTCGATAGAAAGTTAGAGACTTGATGCAAAAAAAAAATTTGTGTTCTTTATCCCAATGTGAATTGGAAGGGAAATTTTTTTGCTTGGTGGGTCTTTCTGGTTCGTGAATTTAGATCACAATGTCAATAATGTCAGTATGGTGTTTTTATTCAGTAGAATCATTTTCAGCTATTGATCTATTTCATGTATTTCTCAAGTGAATTTTGGGTGTTTTAGCTGCATTTGTTTTGCCATGTAGATTGTAGAATGCTGATAGTCTGTTCCTCCGTGTACTAGATGTGTGCTTGTGTTAGCTTGAACACCCATGTGAATTCTATGTCTCGATTGATCTGTGAATTATTTTCAGTCACTTGCAAGGGAGATTTTGGGGTCGAGGAAAGCTGTAAGTCGCCTTCAGGAGAATAAAGCCCAACTGAATTCGATTGCGATGCACCTGGGAGAAAGTGTTGGTATTGCTCTTAAACAGTATTCTAGTTCCTGCATGACTATGAACATATGTAAATGTGTACTGTGTGTTCATTTATAAGCTAATTGGCATGAACAATCTAATAACCTTGTACATGATATAAGTACATTATACACTCCGTCCCCTTTTATCTTTTATGTTACTCCACAATCCACCCCCAGCCCCTTTTCCTTGGTTGAAATCAGCCTTATGATATGTTTTATGTGCTTGCAGCACTTGCCCGTACTGTGGGTCATCTATCGAAGAGTACAGAGGTCATGAAGCTTGTTAATGAACTCACGAAATCTCCAGAAATGGCTGTCACAATGCAAGAATTTACCAAAGAAATAACCAAGGTAATACCCTTTTGGTGCTTTTTGGGTTCCTGGTAGAACTTGTCCAACTGCCTCTACTTTCTTAAGTGCTAGTGGGGCTTATCTAGTGCTGCCTCTGCTCCTGTTTAAGTGGGAGTTTTATCTCTTGCTTTATTGTTCATCTTTTTTTTTCTTTTTCTTTTTTTCTGTTTGTTTATTCGGCTTCAACTCCTTTACAGTGGATTATGCCACATAATTTATTGCTGTTCTATCCAATGATTTGATTGTGAGACTTGACTGTTTTCTGTTTTGTTTTTTTGTCATTCTCTAGAATGATAGCAGAATTTATATTCTTTAATCAATGAACAGTGAAACTTCACTAGATTAGGGTATACTTAATACGAAGATGTGGAAAAAATGAATTATATCTGAGCAGTGAACCACCGTCTGATGGATCCCTGTTTTTCAAACCATATTTTCAAAAATTTGAAGATAATGAACCATAGCTGAAGTTTCAGGAAATACACTATATGGTACTTGTTAGATGCTTGTGTATATTGATTTTCATGAAATCATTAGGTGTAACACTCTTTGGTCATACAGGCTGGGCTGATTGAAGAAGTTGTAAACGATACTCTTGATACAGCATTAGATTCGGAAGATATAGAAGAGGAAACTGAGGAAGAAGTTGAGAAGGTTCTGAGTCAAATAGCTGGTGAGACGGCTGCCCAGCTTCCTGAAGCTGTCAGGAAAGAGAGGATCAAGTTACCTGCCCAGGGAGCTAGTGGTTCACGAGAAGTATGTGTTAAATAGACTCCCATTTCTAGTTTTTCTTTCCTCCTCGCAAGATTCAAAGGACCTAAATTGTCATTGCTAACTCGTGCAGGAAGAAGCTATAGCAGAAGGTTCAGATGACGAGGAAGAATTGGAAGTGTTGAGAGCGCGGCTTGCTCAAGTCAGATCATAATTGCTCATGAAATTGTTTCCCTTGTTTCATTGGCATTAGGAAGAAGGATGGTTGTGCTTATTCTGTAAAGGCTATTAGCAGTACCTGTAATGATGTTTAGATAGAACTTAACAATAGTATTAACTCAAATATTCGTTTATGAACAACAGAAATTTGTTCTTCTGTAATGGATGTTATATTACAAGGTTCGGTTTATTATAATGCATCTAGATCAGATGCTTTTCAGGGTAAAGTAATAATAATTTTATGCATATGTTCGTGCAAGAAGCTAGACTATAGTCATCAACTACTACAGTACTTCTACCACCTCTGTGCTACTGCCATATTTTAACTTTTAAATCGGCTTCAAGAAAATAAGGCCCAACTGAATTCGATGCACCTGGAAGAAAGTGTTGGTATTGCCTTGTACTGTTAAACAATATTGGGTTTTTATCACCACTAGAGTTAAAATTTTCTTGCACCAGACAAAATGATATCCAACTTTTAAAAGCTATCAAAGAGATATATACGCTTATAAAAATTGATCAACTTCATATCTCCGTCCATTTTCCATTACATCTAAGGATGGCATTTGTACCCATTGGGTATTACCCGCTGGGTATTACCCACCCAATAATAATTCGCGGGTAATACCCATCAAATAATTAGCGGGTGTGGGTATTTACCCACCCATTTCTAAATGGGTAAAACCCATACCCACCCATTTACCCTTTTTTTTTTGTTTTGTTTTTTTTTAAATACTTGCTACTATTTTTTTTTATTTCCATAAAATATTTTTTTAAATACTCGCCGTAGAGACCTATGGGTACATGTCAATCAAATATTTATTTCCGTAAAACAATTTTCACAACTTGGCAATTAAATGTAAAATAATAAAATTCGGATCGTAAATGAACCACCCTCACGGATCGCCTTTTGAATCGTCTTTTCACAATTATACGATGATCCAACGGTCAGATTCTCACGGATCGCCTTTTGGAATCGTCTTTTCACAATTATTCAATGATCAAACGGTCAGATTTTCACGGATCGCCTTTTGGAATCTTTTTTTCACAATTATACGATGATCCAACGGTCAGATTTTCACGGATCGCCTTTTGGAATCGTCTTTTCAAACTTATACGATGATCCAACGGTCAGATTTTCACGGATCGCCTTTTGGAGTCGTCTTTTCACAATTATTCAATGATCCAACCGTCAGATTTTCACGGATCGCCTTTTGGAATCGTTTTTTCACAATTATACGATGATCCAACGGTCAGATTTTCACGGATTGCCTTTTGGAATCGTTTTTTCACAATTATAGTATGATCCAACGGTCAGATTTTCACGGATCGCCTTTTGGAATCGTCTTTTCAAACTTATACGATGATCCAACGGTCAGATTTTCACGGATCGTCTTTTGGAATCGTCTTTTCACAATTATTCAATGATCCAACGGTCATATTTTCACGGATCGCCTTTTGGAATCGTTTTTTCACAATTATACGATGATCCAACGGTCAGATCCTCACGGATCGCCTTTTGGAATCGTTTTTTCACAATTATACGATGATCCAACGGTCAGATTTTCACGGATCGCCTTTTGGAATCGTCTTTTCAAACTTATACGATGATCCAACGGTCAGATTTTCACGGATCGCCTTTTGGAATCGTCTTTTCACAATTATTCAATGATCCAACAGTCATATTTTCACGGATCGCCTTTTGGAATCGTTTTTTCACAATTATACGATGATCCAACGGTCAGATCCTCACGGATCGCCCTTAAGATCATCCTCTCAAAATTATATGAAGATCCAACGGTCGGATCCCCACTGATCGCCTTTTGAATCATCTTTTCACAATTTACGATGATTCAACGGTCAGATCCTCACAGATCGCCCTTAGGATCATCCTCTCAAAATTATACGATGATCCAACGGTCGGATCCTGATAGATCGCCTTTTGAACCAACTTTTCACAATTATACGATGATTCAACGGTCAGATTCTCATCCGAGACCACACAAAGTCATCGGAACACCCGTATAGGTTTTCTGTTTTTTTTTTTTTTTAGAATAAGAAAATTATAAAAATGCCTCATATGTTGGTTGAAAAATAATAGTTCTCAATTTAAAAAAAAATTTGGGTGTGGTCTACAATTTTATATGGGTATTTGGGTAAATTTTGGGTACCCACGGGTATACCCATAACCCACCCATTTTTATACGGGTATTTCGTAATTACCCATACCCATAAACTATGGGTATTACCCATTAAAAGATACCCAAAAGGAATAATTACCCGCGGGTACCCGTACCCATGGGTTTTAATGTCATCCCTAATTACATCTCTATTTAAAGCTAAGAGTATATACAACCTTTCACTCAATTTTTAATTAGAAATGACAATATTATCCTCTAATTCTTTCTCTTTCTCTTTTTCTGTTCTCCTTCTTCCTCGTTCTTCTGCAATCTGTAACTGAAATTCAAAAGTTTTGTAGAATTAGAATCTGAAACTGAATATAGAGATGCACAGATGCAAAATCAAGCCCAGAAATTGAAGTGATTTGTGGTCAAATGGCCATCAACCATCAATATCCCAATCTTCTTCTTCTATAGAATTAAAATCTAAAATCTAACATTCAATTTCAATTCCACCATCGATCTTAGAAACAAATAAAGTTGGGATGTTTCCCACCTTCTAAAGAAACAAAGAAAATTGGGGGGGGGGGGAGAGAGAGAGATGGAAGAAGAAGAGAATCAACAAAGTAAAATAAAAAATAATTGAAAAACAGTTTTTGTGTAAAATATTATTATAATCCCACAAAACACTGCATCACACGTGATTAATTTTAAGAGAGAAGTTATAAAAAATAAACCAAGGTTCAAGTTGATTTGTTTTTAAAACTTTAGGTATCATTTTCATCACTTATGAAAGTTGAGTATCAAGTTGATTTGATTTAAAAAATTTAAGTATCATTTTGATCATTTTTGAAAGTTGGTGACTTGGATACACATTTACGCAAGCGTACATATCGTTGTCAAGATAGGGAAGTATTATGCCCAAAGTTATCGTACCACGGGGATTAGTGGCTAACCCACAATCCTTGGGTAATCGGAAATAAAGACACTTAGCAAACAAAAGAAAATAAATAAAAATGCTAATCTAAGGCACCAAGCCCTAGCAATGCTTGACTTTGGTTTTCACCAAAGCCTAATCAAAACTAAGAGCCAAGTGATGGCTATTTACAATGTAGTAGAAATTGTCATTCGAAATTGTGATTTTAATTTATCTAAAAGACTACGTCAAAAACTAAATTAACAACAACAATTAAAAATGAAGAAAAATAAAAGAGAGATAGATTTTGGGTGCTAGGAATCACTCTCTAGCAATTTCAATGCAACGAACACATTCCAAGCAAACAAATATATTTTCATGAGAACCAAATCTCATACTTAATACCAGTCAAGGCCACTAAGCCGAATTTCCTTAAGGGTATTCACATTTACGGTTAGGACAGATATGAACTCTCTAGCTCATGAATTAGTACCTTACCAGGGCTACCAAAACATGATCTAAAGGCGTAGAGCTCTAGAAATTAGGGATTTAAGCATGCAATAGTTACAACCTAAAATGTAATGATTACGTAGTTCTCTACCTAATGCCGGTTAAGGTCACTAAGTCAATTTCTCTTATTTGGTATCCATTCTTCCGGTTAAGGCAAGAATGAACTCTCTAACCCTAATCATTATGCCTTGTTAGGGCCACAACGTCTAGGATTAAAGGCGAATGGCACAAGAAAATAGAAACTCAGGCAATCATTAATTCTCGATTAAGCAACTACTTGACACACCACACTAATTACATGAAGCTAGTGAAAAAAAGAACCACCTGTTTGGCTCTAGTTTTGCTGCAGCTAGTCAACAGTCTTTTTTCTTGCGCGGGCGTGCTAGCACCGTTCGGGTGCGGTCATCGGGGGTGTCCCTTAACCTGACTTCTTTCGAGCGATTGTGGACGAGGAGAGCACCAACCTCGTCGCGGGATTCTTTGTGCCTCGTGGTGAGGACTTTGTCTTGTGTCACCAAGACGATACTCAACGTTGTAGGTCGAGCAGAGCGTAATCACCGGGAAGTAGAGAGAACTTGCTAAAGCGTGACTTTAGCTTGGCTGGTTTGCGAGGGCGTTACACTTGTTTGGCTGGTTCCGTAACCGTTGTGGTCGCTGTACTACAGTCGGCTCCCGAGGAGACTAGGACCGAAGCACGTTGATAGAGGGTTTGGTGGCACTGACAGTCGGCTCCTGAGAAGACTAGGACTGGAGTGTGATCACCGGTAAGAGAAAGACAGGGGTTGCTCTGAGAGGGATTGCTCTAGAGAGGCTTGGATGATCATAGAGATTCTTTGATGAATTGTGTTGTGTCTTGTTACTTGTTGTAACCTCTATATATAGGCTACCAAGCCATAGTGGTTGGCCTTAAACTTTAAACAAATCATGATGGGTTAGGTTTGACCACTTAAATACTAATGGAATTGTTAGGTTTAAGCACTTTAAACACTAATAGAATTGTTAGGTTTAAGCACTTAAACACTAATGGAATTTGTTAGGTTTGAGTCACTTTCTGCTCCTTTATTCCTTCAGTTATATCTCCACCAAGAAATCAGAATGGGCCTTCGACTTCTTCATATCAAATGATCCATAATGAGTGTAGATCATTGTGGTGAAATTTCAGAGGTTAATTCCATGTGGTTGGGCCGGAAACGCTGCTGGACTCCTTACAGGTCCAGTTTTCCAGTTTTGCTTCTGTAGAAAATTGGACTGATTGTTTGAAGGCTTTCCACTCAAAACTAGTTCTGGCACTCTTCATAAGAAATGATTCTTGGGATGTCTAGAATTAATCTGAAAAGTTTTAGCTCATTTGGATTTCCTTTGGTGAGTCTGCCACCCTTCCTTCCTTGTTTAGCTCGGTTTCTCCTAGCCGAAGTAGGAAAATATGCTAAAGTTGACTTTTCATTTCCATGCTTCCATCATTTCCTTTTCTTGCAGCTCACATAATCTTCCATAATTCTGCAAGTAGACTTTATTTAGCCTCTAAATAATATATTTCGAACTTGTCGACAATATATAACTTGAGCCATTGACATTGGCTCAATTTCTCCAAGACACGCCTTGTCAGGCCAAAATGCTCATTTTGGGTCCAAACACCACCAATTGTATCACACAACACAAATCTCAAAACATAACAAAGAGAGTGGTCAATTCCCTAAAATTTATGCATCAAGAATCAATTGACATAGTAATTAGAGTGCACCCATATGAAAATATATTATTTATCACTTGAAAATATGTTCATTACATCAAAATTGAGCGAGAGTTAGAAACCCTAGCTCCCAAAAATAACTACTCACAACCCATATTCATAAACATCAAAATTACAAAATTCAAATAGCAAAGAGTAGATAAGTGTAGGAGAAAACAATGATAGTCACAAATAGCTATGAAGCTAGCATGACTAGCCTTGAATTACAACCCCACAAAATACCCAAATCTTGAATCTTGTAGAAATTGAGTCCATTAATAGATCCTTGAAGATTTGTGTGAGTAGTTCTTCAAATCTCCAAAACAAAATAGAAAGAAAACAGGAAAAATGGAGGAAGAAGATGGGAGAAGAGAGCAGCCCAAAAGGGCTGCCTCTGTTTTTTTTGGTGGTGCGGCTCTGTTCTGGTGGTAGGTTAGAATAGGATAGGAAATATATATATATATATATAGAGAAAAATTCAGCTACCGTCCCCAAACTATTTTGCCAAGGCCAATTTGATACCTGAACTCTCAAAAGTATCAATGTGATACCCATAGACCTAAATTGGTATCAACGTGATACTTCCGTCAAAATTTTCTGACGGCGCCATCTGTTTGCTGACGTGGCAAGAACGTGGGTCCAAAAAAAAGTGAAATGACCAATTTACCTTTTTTTTTTTATTTAGAAAAATTCATCAATCGTCCCCAAACTATTTTGCCAAGACCAATTTGATGCTCAAACTCTCAAAAGTATCAATGTGATACCCAAAGACCTAAATTGGTATCGACGTGATACCTCCGTCCAAAATTTCTGACAGCGCCGTATGTTTGCTGACGTGGCAAGCACGTAGGTCCCAAAAAAAGTGAAATGACCAATTTACCTTTTTTTTTTTGTTAATTCATTTTTTTCCTTTTCTTTTTCTTCCTTCTTCATCTAGGATTTTCTTCTTCTTCTTCTTCTTCTTCTTAGTGTTTCGCGACGCCAAGCAGCTTGGGGCTGAAGCTTCCAATCGAACCCGATACCGGTCGAAGAACCTGCTGGTGCTGAGATGATCAACGACCCGTCGGCGTAAATTGGGGCCGCCGAGTTGTTGAGAGAGACGAGGCGTTCAGCCTGAAGGTACCGTGAGAGAGTGGCCGTCGAGGCTGAGTATGTACGGTCTCCGAATGGAAGGCGGTCCAGTTCTAGGGATGCCATTTTAGCTATTCTTCTTCTTCTTCTCTCTCCTCTCCTTCTCCTCCGCCCAAACCATCACTAACGCCGCTGAGATCCTCTCCAATTCCTGCTACAAATCCATCTCAGTGGCGTTAGTGATGGTTTGGGCGAAGGAGAAGGAGAGGAGAGAGAGAGAGAGAGAGAGAGAGGAGGAGAGAAAATAAGAAGAAGAATAGCTAAAATGGCATCCCTCGAACTGGACCGCCTTCCATTCGGAGACCGTACATACTCCGCCTCGACAGTCACTCTCTCACGGTACCTTCCGGCTGAACGCCTCGTCTCGCTCAATAGCTCGACGACCCCAATTTACGCCGACGGGTCGTTGATCATCTCAGCACCAGCAGGTTCTTCGACCGGTATCAGGTTAGATTGGAAGCTTCAGCCCCAAGCTGCTTGGCGCCGCGAAACCCTAAGAAGAAGAAGAAGAAGATCCCAGAAGAAGAAGAAGGAATCACGTTGATACCAATTTAGGTATTTGGGTATCACATTGATACTTTTGAGAGTTCGGGTATCAAATTGGCCTTGGCAAAATAGTTTGGGGACGTTAGATGAATTTTTCTATAAAAAAAGGGTAAATTTGTCATTTCACTTTTTTTTTGGGACCCACGTGCTTGCCACGTCAGCAAACAGACGGCGCAGTTAGAAAATTTTGACGGAAGTATCACGTTGATACCAATTTAGGTCTTTGGGTATCACATTAATACTTTTGAGAGTTCGGGTATCAAATTGGCCTTGGCAGCATAGTTTAGGGACGGTACCTGAATTTTTCTCATATATATATATATGGTGGCTCTCGGTAATGTGGCTGCAAAAACAGGGAGTGAATAGGGATAAGGGCCACGTGGCAAGAAAAGAGAGGGAGAGAGAAAATCTTGCCGTCTGTGAAGAAGAGATGGACGTGTGGTGTCTGAGGTGAGAATCATGGTTTAATTAAACCATGGGATGCCACGTGTCAAATCTGGATTGGTTTTGTTTTCAACCAATTATGCAAATCTGCACGTGCATGCTGGTGGCTTAACTCCATACTTAATTAACCAAATCATTGATTAATTAACCAAATCAAATTAGTGATTAATTAATTAAGACTTCTTCAATTTCCTCCCTCTTCTTCTTGCAATTGCAAGCATATGCCCACAACTAGGGAAAATTTCACAAACGGTACACCAACTAAATGCCACTAATAATTCTTATACATAAAGTTTCAAACCGAGCATTTCGGTACATGAAATCTAAAGTCCTACCCACTATTCATACACGCCGTCAATAACGCCGTTAGTCCTTATGCTATTATTCATTCGTCGGAGGGTAATTTAGTACTTTCATCGGTTTCCTCTCTCACTCTCTCTTCACTCTGACTCACTCTCTTATCCGGGCACTCTCTGCCCCCATGGGCACGAACTGAAGCTCGCCAAGCCGGAGATGAGCCACCACCAGAAGGCCGGCGCCATACCTACTCTCCTCCACCTCCAGAAGTCCCACGATTCTTACTCCCTCTTAGACCCCGAAATTTCCAGAATGGAAAAGCCCCAAAACGAAGAACCCAAATCGATGAATCTCCTCTGGCTCTCTCTCTCTCTCTCTCTCCCCACACCCAAACCCAGAAAGCTCAATCCCGGCGACCACCGCATGTCCTCCACCTTCCAAATCCACACCCACCAAACTCGCCCGCATCTCCTCCACCTTGTAGCTCTGAAATTCTCCAAAACTTGCTTCGGCGACGAGAGATTGGGAAGGTCGTCTTCTTGACGAACGACCTTCTCGTCCTTGGGAATGTAATTGAGTAATTGGTTCTTCTCGGCCGGGTTGGAAATTAGGGTTAGGGCGAGGCGGAAGAGAGGGAGGTGTAGTGGGTCTTCAAGACGGTGGCGACGTCTCTCTGCAATTCGTCTAGTCCTTGCTTCAGGTAATGTTCATTTTCGAAATCCATCGTGTTTGAGTTGGACTGGTTTCTGTGTGTGAAGATTGGTTTTGATGATGAAGAAGAAGAAAGATTCAATTGGAATTGGAATTGGGGTTTCGGATGATGAGCTGCGAGATAGATTACGATCTAGCAGTCGATTACGGCGCATAAAGGCCTGGAAGCAGTGACTAAGCAATTGGCGAGGTGGCGGTCGAGGTCTTGGGTGGCTTGGTGGCGGAGCAAGTCGGGTTCGGGTCCGGGAGGACCGGAAGTGGCAGTGAGAACCTGGAGTTGTTGTTGAACACATGGTTTTCTGTAATTTAGATCTTGGATTTGTTAATTCTTCTGTGTTTCTGCTTTCCCAATTTTGGGAATTTTTTAGGGTTCTATATGGTGATGTCTGTGAGTAATTCAGTTTTCTGGGTTTCATTGTTAGAAATTATTAATTAACGAAATTTTGTTGCTTAATGGAACAATTGTGTTTGAGGGTTTAAGAGTTTAGTTTAGGTTGCTGTTGAAACCCAATTTTCTTTATTTTGGGTTCTTTGCAGAACCTGAAACAATCGTCGTAAGAATTCAACTTTAAGAATGTTCAAAGTACAATTGAAATTGCAGAGGTGATCGAGATTGGGAGGGGGAAGAGAGATGGGTGCCCATAGTGAGAGAGAGAGAGAGAGTCGGGTGCTCAGAGTGAAAATATGAAGAGACCATATTACCCCTCAAATTAACGGCGTTATTGACAGCGTGTATGAATAGTGGGTAGGACTTTAGATTTCATGTACTGAAATGCTCGGTTTGAAACTTTATGTATAAGAATTATTAGTGGCTTTTACTTGGTGTACTGTTTGTAAAATTTTCCCCCACAACTATGCGTAATTGCTTTATGCTTCTTCCCTGGGTTTGACCGTGGTTGACCGCATCTTGTCGGAATACTCCAATTTCGCACAATTTTCTTTCGTTTCCGCAACTCCGATTATTTTCTACAAAATAAATAAAAATGGATTAATTACATAATAATTGACTTGAGAATTAACTTATTTCGAGTATTTTATATACAATTACATGCATAGAAATGCGTGTAATCAGTTTGATATCATTTTGTCGGGTACAAAAAAGTTTTAACCTTAGTGGTGATAAAAACTCAATAATATTCTAGTTCCTATATGACTATGAACAAATGTAAATTTTTAACTTTTAAGCTAATTAGCATGAACTGTCTGAATAATTTGGTACATGATATAAGTACTTTATACACGCTCCGTCGCCTTTTTATCTTCTATGTAACTCCACAATCCACCCCAGCCCCTTTTATTTGGTTGAAATCAGCTTTATGATATGTTTTATGTGCATGCAGCACTTGCCTGTACTGTGGATCATCTATCGAAGAGTACAGAGGTCCAAAAAGTTCTTAATGACCTCACAAAAGCTCCATAAATGGCTGTCGTAATGCAAGAATTTAGAGAGAAATAACCAAGGTAATATCTGTTTCAATGCTTTTTGGTTGCCCGTCGGAAGTTTTCCCGAGTTCTACCGCCTCTACTTTCTCAAGTTTTAGCAGAGCTTACCTGGTGTTGTCTCTGCTCTTGTTTAAGTGGGAATTTATCTCTTGTTTTACTGTCCATTTTTTCGTCTGTTTAGTTGACTTAAGATGCGTAATGATAATTCATGTTGTAGAACCCTTGGTTTTATTTGTTCATTGTGTAACCTTTTTAAAACTATCTCTATCCTTTATTTAGTGAATGAAAAGTGAAAGTACATTGAATTAGGATATCTAAATCTTTTGGATATCAGGATGAATGGTATCCAAGCAGTTAACCCTGTGACTGGATCCCTGTTTTTTTAGCCATATATATGTTTTAAATAATGTGAAACAAATGAAGCATGTCTGGAAGTTTCAAGAAATACACTGTGTGACACTTGTTAGGTGCTTGTGTATTATGTGTATATGTTTTTTTTTTTTTTGAGTAAAAGAGGTCATCCATTATGCAGCTCAACAAGCAATATAGAAACGATCCCCCCTTATGGGGGCGACAAAAAGAACCGTTCCTTAGAAACTACTACAAAGCCAACACTAACTAAAAGAACAAACCAAGCTAGTAATCTCCTAGTACACCCACCTTCTAGGATTAAGCCCAAACAAAGAAAAGTAGTGCCCCGAGGAATAAAAATAACTCCCCAATGGGGCCCAACAGGGTCTCTCTTTACTCTGTGATCTTTTCTACTCAAGTAGACAGAAAAGAAACTAAAGCCTCCTCATACAAAATAAGAAAGCCCACTTTTAGAATAAAAATAAAAAATAAAAAACCAAGACCCAGTTGAGCCCACAATAGGCCCAACATCTTGTTTGGAGCCTAAACACTCAGCCCACTTGAAGCCCTAGCATCTGAGCTGCCGCACACCCAAGCCTCAGGATCAGCACCGCCATAAATGGCGCTTCCACAACTTGAACATCCACCACCGCCGTTGTACCTGCCTCTACTGTCGCCGCACCTACTAGCGTTCAAGCTACCAGCACCATCCACATTAAGGGAAGACAGATTCGATACCATTCCTACTGCAGGGCCCGCCGCCGTCAGATCCACCCAAAAGCCGGGGACACCCATTCTGGTCCCATCGCCCAAGACCGCGTCGAAGAACCATGCACAGGGAGCACTCAGATCTCCGAGCTCTTTCATCCACTCTGCAATTCGAGCAACCGAGACCCCATCTCAAACAAAAACACTTAGTTGATCACCGAGCACACCACTCGATCAGTGCCGCCGACCCTAGTCGCCATATTGCGTCCGCAGCAGCAATAGCACCAGAACCCGACACCCTCACAAAACCATCATTGCCCAACGCAACAAGAAAGAGAATAAGCAGCCTAGAGGCCAGCATGGCCACCATTGACAGGCAATAGGGAGATACAAGAAGCCGCCGCGAGAGGTTTCTCAAACCCTAGCAGAGCGCTAGGTCAAGGAAAGATTTTTTATCTAATGTCTTCTAAGTTTTTTTTTAAGTGTACAAGCTTACAATAGAATAATAGTATTAACAAGAAAGATATTTTCCTTAAAGAAAAAAAAAATAGTGGTAATTAGTTTTGCAATATATGTCATCTTTAAAAAGTTCTATATGTCTAGAAGTAAGTTGCTAACTACTTGGTAAGAGCCTTCAGGTGTGTAACTCTCATACCAAATTTGAATCTCTCCAACACTGATTGGAGTTTAAATTCCAATTTATTCTTGGTGATCATAGGGATGAAGCGTTTTGACATGATATTTCGGCACGGATTAGTCTATGAGCTTAAAAAGCCTTTAAAAATACCGTGTGATTTCTAAAAAAAAAACAAAAACTAAACTAAGTTGCTAGTTGAATGAATTACTTGGCATCTGTCTTCGAATGCTATATTTACTCTGTAAGAACTTCAGATGCGTATAATTTCAGATACTATGTTTGGTTTTATTCATGCATATATTTGATGACTGTCAGCTCAATCAGATTCGTGCGCTATGGTCTACAAATCTATATCAGAATCATGAACTCCAGAACAGAGGCTTGTTGTTGCTAGACTGATCTGCTGGGAAGCTAGGATACATATGCTCTGCATTATAGCTAATGATGTTAACATTATTGCTTGGATAATATTTTGGTTGGCATTGCTGCTGCTATTTGGACTTTTGGAGCCTTAACTCCAAGTAGCTATGCTAGACTGCTAGTGACTTTTCTTTTGGATGTCCATCAGCTCTGCCCTTCTTTTAGTCGCCAGTATAAATTTGCTAGTTCCTTACAGACCAGAATATGTCGGATATCCAAAGAAAATTAAACAAACAAACCAGTATGATAATAGGCGTAATAAATGTGTCGGAGACGATATGATTTCTCACTTCTCTCTATCAGGTTTCCCCACCATGCCTAGAAATCTGGAACCAACTTTTGCAATAATTGTGTTGGACACGATATGATTCCTCTCACTTATCTTTATCAGGTTTCCTTTTTTTTTTTTTTTTTGATAAGATCTTTATCAGGTTTCCTTTCTTTTTGTATAAGGTCTTTATCAGGTTTTCTTTTTGCAATAATTGTGTTGGAGAGGATAATCTCAAACTATTTTATTCTAATGATAATCTTATTTATTTATCTTAATGACTTAATGAGGTGATTCGAAAAAAAAAAAAAAAAAAAACTTAATGAGGTACTTTTTGTGGTTACTCCGTGAGTATTTTCAATGAGTAAAACATTATATAAGATAGGACATGTATAAAAAATGTTATACCTCTGTAACTCATACCATGTGGATATCTAACTAATAAAAATAAAATTAGCGTTCTAGCTAACCATATTCTAAACAGTTAGAACTCTAATGACTTAGATTAGACAAATCATAACATTCAACTTTGTATATCCAACAAAATTTGAAAATATAAAAAAGATAAATCAAATCAAAATTCAACTTAGCCATTAAAATAAATCTAATCCCTCAAAAACAGAAATCGAACAAAAACACTGACCCTATATATATAATAAAATAAAATAAAATAAAAAAACGTAAAATGATTTAAAACAATCAGATTTTGAAATGATTAAATTATCTTTTTATCAAGAATTACGACTCTGAACGTTTCCTACCGCACAAAACTTTTCTGCACATGATGGGTACCCGAGTATCGCTTTCCCTCTCTAACGTCTGAATAACTATATTGAATCGATAGTGCCCACCATATTGAAGAATCTGATCATAATTTCTCTTCCTAACTATCTGATCGACAGTGCCCACCATATTGAAGGATCTCATAATTTCTCTTCCTAACTATCTGATCGATAGTCCCAATCTCATGCCTTGCTAAATGCCAAGTATATTTTCTGGATTACTTGTTTAGACAGCTTTCTTTCTTTGGCTGATCGGTTCATATATACAAATTTAGCTTGTCAAAATTTTCTTGATGGAAATAGAGAGGACTAGCTCAGATCCTCAGTCTATTCCAATTTCAAAAATGACTCGCTCGCAAGATGAGGAAGACCCCGCTGAATCAAGGTTAATTTCTCTTTTATTTCTTTGGTTAACTAAGAGTAGTATGATAGGTTTGTAGTTTTTACCAAAAAAAAAAAAAAAAATTAGGCTGATACTTGATAGGTTCTCTGAATCTGCATCTTCCTTTTCTTTTTATCTTTTGCTTTTGTTTTGTAGGTTAAGGGGATTTGAATGTACAATTTCATAGAATAGCTGGGTGATTATTAACTCACTAAATTATTTAGTTGTCGTCCATTAAAAATTTTAGGCTAGAACTCGAATACAAAAAAGTGAAATTCAAAATCAGTTTCAAACTAGAACTATAATCAGTTATCAGTTTCATAAGCTCTCTGAATCGGCACCATTTTGACTTTCTCTTCTATTTTGTTCTAATTCTTTTCCATTTTTTAACTGTTTATTTTTTATTGTCAGACCACGTGTCAGGTGCTATATGAGTATATCAGACAAGATAACAAGCCTACTTCAATGCCTATTTTGTTCATGGTGAGTTGCAATCTCATCAAGTCTTATATGATTCCTTTACATTCCAGTGATCAGTGGACACTGTGGTCTGTGGTAATGAAGATGCCTTAACATGGAGAAATAGTCTTGTGATTAATCTTTTGTTTTCTCTCCATGTCAAAAAGAAAATAGATATCAAGTTTTTGTATTCCATGTTATACCCTATATATATATACTTTTTGTTAGTATCTACGCTATTCTCAAGTATAAAAAGCACAGATTGTTATTATTAGGTTTGCAACATATTACGACGGAGTATGCACGACAATACGTGTGATGCTAGAGATACTTGATAACTCATGGCGGAAGGTCCGAAGGAACCTAACGATACTACTTGATAACTTATGGTGGAAAGTTGATAACTTAAGGTGGAAGGTCCGGAGGAACATGAGGATACTACCTGATAACTTATGGTGGAAGGTCCGAAGCAACATAGCAAGGTGGAAGGTCCGAAGTTTATGGCGGAATGCAACTAGTGTAATAAGCTCATGGTGGGATACAATATTTGTAACATCTTGTGTGATTGCAGTCTCACAAGATCCTTTATTTTTTTATATTCCAACTATAAATGAGGAAGAAAAGTGCCTCGAAATGGACACCAAGTTGATGATTGTATCACTCGTTTTGCGATCATTGACGGACATCATTTTCATATGGGACATTAAAAGTCAAAATTATAAGGCTGCAGCAATAGCTAAGATATGGCGTGCAGTTGCAACAGACTTTTTTGCTATACTTCCCGTCCCACAAGTAAGTAATCTTAAATTGTACTTGTCGGTTTAAGGTATATATCATATATGGCTAATCGATTACAATTACAACGGATATGGTTTATCTAGATCCCCTTATGATTTGAAGTTGAGATAGATTATCCATTTTGTGTACATGATTATGTTGGCTTTAATCAGTTTGTCACTCATTTCTAATTCATTAAACTTTTATGTGTTTAGGTGTTAATAATAGTCGTCCTTTACAAACATCGAGACTTGGGATATCTGAATGTGTTTCTTTTCATTCAATATGTACCAAGGATTTATCGACTTAGTCAATCGTTTGACAATCTTAAGCGGAGAAGGGACACCGGATTATGGGTCAAGGTTGCATTCAATTTTTTTCTATACATCCTTGCTTGTCATGTAAGTTTGAATTATTTTATCTTTATATATATGAGGTTCTTATCTTACATTGACATATTATTCTTTTTTCTCATTTGTTAAGAGTTTTACTTTATTGTTTTTTAGCAATGTTTTTGTTAGTAACTAATCTGCTTGTCTTTAGATACTTGGAGCCTCGTGGTTTTTCTTTTCTGTTCAACGAGAGATGTTATGTTGGCGCCAAACTTGTGTAGAACAGAAGACATGCCGAAGTAATATCAAGTGCAACGAAAATAGTTCGAGAAATGTCACAAAACTAGATCAACTTTGTCCAATGAATCCATCAAATTCTACCGTATTTGATTTTGGGATATTTGTTAATCCTCTGGGAACTAGTAGCAGAACACCAATAAACTTCTCGACGAAGTTATCTTACTCTTTCTGGTGGGGAGTGCGAAATATAAGGTTTGCATTCACACACACACACACACACACACACACACAAACATGTGTCCTAACTGATATAATATATAGCTAAAATCATTTTACCACCCTGAACTTTACAATTAAAATCAGTTGTGTCCCCAAACTTCTAATTTGATCGTATGTGCCCTTGTACTCTCCAAGTTGATCAATTATGGGCACTCCTTCACTAATCTATTAATTTATTCATATATTGTTGTCCACCCAAACTAGTTTTAGCATTTAATTATGCAAGAAACACCCTATTTACATGATCAAGGCTAAAAATTGGCCCTAAATGGGCATTCACTGTCACAAATTTGTGAAGAAATTAAGGAATTAATTTACTAATGATTATGATTGATCATATTAGAGAGTATAAAGGCATATGTGACTAAATTAAAAGTTTGTGGGCACAGACGATTTTAGGCATAAAGTTCAAGGAGGTAAAATGAATTTAACTTTATAATATTTTATCAATTAAGAATACTCATGTGGTAAGTATGAAAAATACCTCATTAAGTCATTAATGTAAATAAATATTAAAGTAGTTTGAGTATTAATTATATGTATATCATACGTAACATATTATAGAATTTTTTCAATTTACTTGTTCATTCTAATTTGGCAAAACATGTTCTCTTCACTTATGATATATAGCGCTAAGTAGCACATATAGATTGCTTGACGGCTTGACCCTTTAATTAACCTTTTGTAGTAATTTTGGCACAAATCTGGAAACAAGTACTTATTTGGGGGAAGTTTGGTTTGCAACTCTAATTTCGGTTATCGGCTTGCTACTCTTTGTATATCTCATTGGAAATAATGTTCAGGTTGGTAATGAATCTCTCTATTTGTTATTTTAAATTATCTTTGTTAATTTTTGTAAACTGAATATGATAGAACGCAATGAGAATTCCTAAATTAACAGTTGGGTGACTAGAGCATTTATAATTTAAATTATCAATTATACTCCTAAGTATTATCTACCAACTATAAATTTGAAAACTCTCATAGACTCTTTATTATAAATATGTTGTCGTTAGAGACTCTCATAATGTTATATGAACCAATCTTTTGGGTACTATTTAAAAATTACCTTATATGACAGAACATGTGCTTTTCTACAATTAACAAATCATATAGTTTTTATTAATGATAGTTGTTGCAATGAAATACTATTTGGGTGCGCCTATTGCCAACCTATTATTTTCTTAGTTCACTGTATGAACATTTTGAATTATTGACAAACTATATTACCCAAGTATAAAATAAATAATAAGTACACTAACTTTTTAAAATCTAAATTTGTAAGGAAAACTAAATACATAATCAATTAATTAAATACAAAGGCACTTAAACTCTCATTGGATAACATTAATCTTCGTCTTCTCCACCAAAATCTGAATTTTATTTTTTGTTCCCTTCTCATCGTTAATCAATTATCAGTTCACAAAACTATTAGTATTAACTTCATCAAAATCTTTGCAATACCCACTGTGAACACTGAAAGTAAAGAATTAAAACACAAAAAAAAAATATATTCTTCATTGTTCACAATTGTTCATTTACTAATCTTTTTAGATGGATTGAAATACACAATTATTGAAACTGAATGAGAATATTAAAAAATGGAAGTAAATCAGATTATGATTTTGTTGGGAAAATATAATATATTTTAGTTTTTCTTATTGGTATAAATTAAATGAAAAGATTTTCATTAAAAAAATATTTTTTAATTGGATATGTCATATAAGGATATTTCTGAAAAAAGAAATGGGTTAGAGCATTTTTAGCAGACTCTCTATTATGGCTCCTTAGCTATTTTGGAGAGCATGTTTAGCTTTTTATCTATTTTAGCAGCTGCACCAGACTCCTAAGTGGCTCTCTATTATAACTTTTAGCTATCTCGCTCCTAAATATAGAGAGCGGGATGAGGCTCTCTATAATTTAAAATATTCCTTTTAAGTTATTTTATGTAATTTATAAATACATTTAAACTATTTAATATTCATTTAAAAAATAATATAAATTCAAAACTAGCTAAAATAGAGAGCATTGATGCGGACGTAATTCTAAAGTAGCTAGCTAAAATGACTTTTTAGCTACTTTAGCTAAAATTTGACTCAAAAATGGCTAGCATTGCTAAAGATGCTCTTAGAGCATCTTTAGCAAACTCTCTATTTTGGCTCCTTAGCTATTTTGGTTGTTTAGCTTTTTATCTATTTTAGCCGCTGCACCAGACTCCTACGTGACTCTCTATTATAATTTTTAGCTATATCGCTCATAAATATAGAAAGTGAGATGATGCTCTTTATAACTTGAAACATTCCTTTTAAATTATTTTATATAATTCATAAATACATTTAAACTATTCAATCTTCATTTAAAAAATTATATAAAATCAAACCTAGCTAAACTAGAGAGCACTGATGCAAACATATTTCTAAAGTAGCTAAAATGACTTTTTAGCTATTTTGGCCAAAATTTGACTCAAAAATGGCTAGCATTGCTAAATATGCTCTTTAGATAAGTAAATCTAATATTGAATGTAAGGTGTAATGAGCAAGTAAGATGAATAAAAAAAATAGTAGAGTGGCAATAGCCGCACCCATATTATTTATTTTAGACAATACCTCTTTTCTTTAGGCGAACAAGTCATCAATTCCTTAAATCCAGCAGCAGTACAATAACAACACACCCCTACGGGGTCGACAATAAGATTCGTTGTTTAACACTACAAAGCCCACCCCTAATAAAAAAGTTAGAATTAATTACAGTTTACCCCCCTGAGGTTTGGGGGTGTCATCATTTCACCCCCTCTACTTTCAATTTTGATTTTTTACCCCCCAAACTTTCCAATTTCAATCAGTTATGTCCAATTTCTCCTATTCCGTCCAAATTGGACGTTAACTTTGACATTTTGAGGGTTAAAATGGTCATTTCAAGATAAAAAAATAAAATAAAATAAAATAAAAAAGAAAAAAGAAAAAATTAAAAAAAAAATCATTTTTTTTTTTAATATTTTTTTTTAAAAATTTTGTCTTCAACCTATACACCACAAGTTATAATAGGTTTATAAAAATAAAAAAAATACACTAGGTGGTTGAAAGTCGCTCGCTGGTCTACGATATTTGTGATATATCTCCGATAAAGTGAAGAATTTTAGGATATATCCCCAATAAAGTGAAGAAATATCTGTAAAAAATAATTTTACACTTTATCTGTAAATAAATATATGTAAAAAATGATTTTACACATTCGCTGGTCTACGATATTTGTGATATATCTCTGATAAAGTGAAAAATTTTAGGATATATCCCCAATAAAATGAAGAAATATCTGTAAAAAATAATTTTACACTTTATCTGTAAATAAATATCTGTAAAAAATGATTTTACACAGATATTTCTTCACTTTATTGGGGATATACATATATTTACAGATAAAGTGTAAAATCATTTTTTACAGATATTTCTTCACTTTATTGGGAATATATCCTAAAATTCTTCACTTTATTGGAGATATATCACAAATATCGTAGACCAGCGAGCGGCTTTCAACCACCTAGACTATTTTTTTTGTTTTTATAAACCTATTATAACTTGTGGTGTATAGGTTGAAGACAAAATTAAAAAATATATATATATTAAAAAAAAAAACTAAGAAAAAAAAAATCGTTTATTTTTTTATCTTGAAATGACAATTTTAGCCCTCAAAAGTCAGAGTTAACGTCCAATTTGGACGGAATAGGAGAAATTGGACACGACTGATTGAAATTGGAAAGTTTGGGGGGTAAAAAATCAAAATTGAAAGTAGAGGGAGTGAAATGATGACACCCTCAAACCTCAAGGAGGGTAAACTGTAATTAATCCAAAAAGTTAACTACCTAGTAAGCCCACATTTTAGAATTAAACCCAAAACAAGGAAAAATTAGATCTCCAAAGAGAATTTAAGTGTCTACTTTCCTTGTCGCTCTCTTAACTAAAAATAAATAAAAAATTAGGCTTGTCATTTATTCTTAAAAAAGAAAGACTGACCCGCATAGTATTAAACAAAAGGCCCAATAGACCTTAGGAATGCAGACCAGCATTCCACACCAACAAGTTTTGGAACCTAGATGAACAGTTCTCTTCCATGAAAACACAGATAGTACTTCTTGGTTTAGGTAATTCCTTTTTTTTTTTTTTTTTTTTTTTTTTCACCCATTTAATATTTGAGCGTTGATAGTATTCTAATAATTGCTATTTAATACTATAATACTATTCCTTTATCTATAATATTTTTCTATTTCCCACCAGTACCATTTACCATATCGATATTCTATTATGCTCGTAAAAATTAAACCCATCACCTTTATAATATTAAATTTAATAAGCGGTGAAATTATGAGTAGTTAGTACTCAGTACTATTAAAAAAAAAACATAAATGAATAATTTGAGGACAAATTATTAGTAAGATATATAAGTAAGCTAGAACTCATCCACATCTCACTCACGATTCATCATTTTCGTATCGTTAACCATATACAATGAATAGGCAAAGGATGAGAGCATCTGACATAGTCACATAAAGACAGGGGCGGAACCAGGATTTGTAATTAGGGGGGGTCGGGACATAGTTAAACATATAACTAAAAATGAAACAAAAAAACTTCACAACATTTTTCTTTAGACTTCAACTATAGCAAGCAATCTCTTTACAAACGTTATTGTTCGATCCTTACTATGATCTAATGAAACTTCAAAACTAAAAAATTAACCGTAAACCACAATAAGTTTAAGTGTTGAACAATAGAAAATTAAAAAAAAGAAAGAAGAATTCTTTATATTTGATTGAATCCTAATAAATGAATTCTTATGAATTTTAGTAAATAATTAATGAGAGGTAAATGCTCTCATCTCTCTTTTTGACCAAAATAATAATAATGAGAGATAAATAGTATCACTACATTAAATACTGTGCAAACAGGGGGGGTCCGATTTGCTAAAACATATAAACTTATATATAATTATACATAAGGGAAAATCTCACAAACAGTATCTGACCTATCGGCCACTAGTAACTTTCGTAACTCAAGTTTAAAAAATATCAGATTGGTACCTGAACTTCTGACCCCGACCCAATATCAGTACCTGAGAACAGTAAAATCATTAATGGGGTTAATTTTTGAAGGGTAAATCTGTCATTTCACTGTTCATCATCTCCAAAACTCTCCCCTCTCTCTGCAATACCAGATTTCTTCTTTTTCTTCTTCATACCTCATCACCACTATCAACCAACCTTTCACTTCTTCAATAGCCACCGTCCCATCCACCACCAACTCCTCTCACCTCTCACCTCTCCTTTGGTGGATTTGGGTTTGTGTGTGTGAGGTATGAATAAGATAATGAAAAATCTGGGTTTGCAGAGAGAGAGGGGAGAGTTTTGGAGATGATGAACAGTGAAATGACAGATTTACCCTTCAAAAATTAACTCCGTTAACGATTTTACTGTTCCCAGATACTGATATTGGGTCGGGGTCAGAAGTTCAGGTACCAATCTGATATTTTTTGAACTTGAGGTACGAAAGTTATTAGTGACTTGAAGTTCAGGTACTATTTGTGAGTTTTTCCCTATACATAATTAATGTATTAATTAGTTGTTATGTTCAATTGATTGGGGGGGGGGGGGGGGTCTGAACCCCTGCAGACCCCTTACTAGTTCCGCCCCTGCATAAAGATGCACACATCTATTTTTACATTTCCATGAGAATGAGTAATATAATAATTACCTTGACTGGAGAGATGAAGAGAAAGTACGATCAAATAAACTGCTTATTTAGTTATTTTGTCTTGTGGGTCTTTTTTTTTTTTTTTTTTGGTAATCTTGTGTGTCTTCTTTTAATGATGACTTCTGTAACCAAAATGAGTTAAATCAAAATTGTTTGAATATTTGATTACTATCCTAAGTGTCGAAATTATATGAGACAGACTTTTCCTCTTTATAATTTTCACTATTTTGAATGACAATAAAAAAAAATTTAACTTATTTTTTTCACAATTAATCAGAGAAGATAAATTTTGAAGTCAGCAAGAAACTTTGTATTTGTAAGGTTAAGTACTCGGGCAGGATCCATCACTAAAACAAATTTTAAGATTTTTTATTTGAGAGAATTATAAAAACTTTGTATATGTGTGCATACATATTTATAAATATACCTTGTGGTGGAACTGAGCTAGCTTGCTTCTTGTTTGTCGTGATCGAGACAGACATTCATGCAAATGAAAACTATGAAAGAGGAGGAGGAAGCTAAAAAGATGAGGCAAGAAGCTGAAAGAATAAGGCAAGAGCTTCTCCATCAAGAGAGACGCATAAATTCGTGGATGCACCGACTTAATTTCCCTGTGTTTTTGAGGGAAGAAGTCGAGAGAAAAATTAAAGGAAAGTTGCAAGAAAACAAAGAGGCTAATCTTGCTAATGTATTGACTCTATTATCATTTATGGATTCGGACCTCCACAGAGATGTAAAGTGGCTGATGCTGGAAAATGTAAGTCTTCAACCCATCTCTCTCCACGTGTTCGCTGTTGAGTGTTCTTAAGTAGTGTTTTTTTCGACTAGGAGTGTTCTTAAGTAGTTGTATGTGTATGGATCATCACATATTTTTTTCAATTATGAAAAGCTAGCTAAGCGCGCGACAACTTACATGCAGGTGCCAGTTATTAAAGATATGGGTCGGCGTGTGTTGTCTGAAATTTCTGAGTTGATGGAGATAGTGGAGTACCCCGAAAATACTTTGATTGTTGAAAGGGCCGGACCCTTGGATCGCATGGTGGTCATTACAGAAGGGACTATGGGGGTCTACAAGACTAGCACGAACCCTTCTCCATCAGCAATCATTCAAGGGTCTTTCGACCAAGGGAATGTCTACGGACATATACAACTAGTGAGTTGGGCACTCTCAACCAACGGAAATCTCGACTGCCTTCCTATCTCAGAAGAAACCGTCAAGTGTCATACCAAAGTAGAAGGATTTGTTCTCACAGCCAGTGACTTGAAGAAGGTCCTCTCTAAATACGGCGTAATCCAAGACAATGATTCTGATCAAGATAGTGTGGAAATTAGTAATTCTATTGAGGGGGAAAGTTCTTCTAGTATGGGATCAGCAATCCCTGTAGCAACAGATCAAGATCATGGGGAAATTAGTAATTCTATTGAGGGGGAAAGTTCTTCTAGCCTGAGATCAGCAATTCTTGTAGCAACAACAGCCTCTCGTTTCCGGCGACGCCTTCGAAGAGCGAAGCCTGCATTAAATTTAGATTTCGACCCCTCTAGCTACAAAGGAATGTGAGAACCTGTGGAAAAACGAGCTTGATGCTAATGTAACCACTGTGTTATTTGTTGCACAAAACTAATCAATTGTGATCAGCTGCTATTGGTATTTTTTATATATATGTTTTTTATGATTTATGAACTAGTGCATTCATTTTCACCAATAAACACTATATGGCATAATGTCATGAACCCTCTGAGGCTCCAAAGTAATTTCAACTTTGGTGGGATCATTACTATCATGATACAATTAAACTTTCAAACATTTTTAAAGTCCTATTAAATTTGGATGCCGTACGTAATAGTAGTTATAAAAATGAAATATAATAAATCGTTTAAGTTGAGTCTAATTCTTTAGTTAGTTAACCTCTTCCATACATGAAGACATATGTGGATTCGCATCATCTTCACTGAAATATGACATTATAGAGTACAATTAACAGAAACTTCGAGTATGAGCTATGTTAAAGTGCTCGATCAATTAATTTATTTTTCGTTGTATTAAATTATTTTTACATTTAAATTTAATCCTAAAACATAATAAAATAGAAACTCAATAGTCAATCCGAAGACAATCGAGTACAAGTTGAACTCTACAATTGAGTAAAAAGAAAAGAAAAAAATTGAGCATATGAATGGAACTCCTTCGAGCAGACTAAAGCCATGAAGAAGTAGAGCATCACCCGAGGAACCAAGCCATTAGAAAATAGAAATTACTCAAATTAGAATGGTTCAACATCTCAGTCTCGCGTGCTCTCCTCTTTAACTGTGAGCCGCTTTACACGTAATTACAACCCCCTCATTCCCTTTTTGCTTCTTTTTTTTCGGGCCCCACCTCACTTTTGCTTATTTTAATACTTTTCGTTTCTTTCAAGCCAAAGCAACGAGGACACGTCACCACCACAAACCAAACCGCCTTCTGGCGCTTAATCCCGTCCGTTCCACCCCACCGAATCATACATGGACCAACACTCCAACGGCCAGGACTCATTTACCTTCCTGTACCTTACCATACCCAATCACCCCTCCCCCCCACTCCCCAACAACTACTTAACAGTCGCCCCATTTCAGAGACCGTTTGCTTTTTCCCTGAAACCAAAATGGAGCTCCCGATTCCTCTTCTTCTCGTCTTCACCCTCATTCTCTCTCCTCTGACCGCCCTCGCCGGAGTCAGCGACCCTCGCGCCCTCGGCCTCGCCAGGTCCAGCTTCCCCTCCGTGCACGCTCAGCAGCTGATCAGAGCCCTGAATCTCTTCCCCGACTCGGATGCCAACATCATCGACGGCAGAGATTCCTCCCCGGTCGCCGCCGGGAAGAGGATCGTCGAGAAGCGGTTCACGCTCCCCAACGTCGTCGGCGAGTCTGGGGTTTCCGTCGAAGACCTCGGCCACCACGCCGGTTACTTCAAGATTGATCATTCTCACGCCGCCAGGTCACCTTTCCAAACGTTCTAGGATTAAGGAATTCGATGCTTTCTTGAAATTTCACTGTGGAATTTGAAGTTGAATTTGTTTGGATTTTATATGAATTTTAGGTTTGATGGCTAGCTGAGCTAAAGTTCTATGGAAATGAGTTTGAAATTTGTTAAATTTTGGGAAATTAGTGATTTTGAAGAGGTTTAGATTTTGCTGGTGTGCTTACTGTTCAATTTGTGTGATCATGTAGGATGTTCTACCTGTTCTTCGAGTCTCGCACCAACAAGAAGGACCCTGTTGTGATATGGCTGACTGGAGGCCCAGGTTGCAGTAGTGAACTGGCTGTGTTCTATGAAAATGGTCCTTTCTCGATTGCGAATAACTTGTCTCTTGTATGGAATGAGTATGGTTGGGATAAGGTAATTGGTCTCTGTTAATTTATTTCTTCCGTGTTATGGTTGGACATGATTGTGTATTTCCCTTGTTGGAAGTATTAAAGGATTGATACAACTTTGGTATATGTTGTTAGAGGAGTTAATTGCAACTTCTATGTTAGGGTCTCTGCTATTGATCAATTCATTTTATCTATATGCCAAATTTGAATCGAATAATAATTGCCTGTGTGCCTAATCAAAATTGTTTCTCTTGTTACTTGAGAGTCTTGAAGAGAGAAGTTGCAGACTCAAGTCCTTGAATATTTATTACTACTCTTTATCTTTCTCTCTCAGTTGTTGTCAAATATGAAATTGTTAAGAGGGTTTATATGATGTTTTCGAGCTTGGTTGGTCATGTTGTGGTCAGTGCAAAGTTTATAATCTTTTCCAATTGCGAATTATAAGTATGCAGACTGAGTACTGCATGTCTTAAGGCCATCCAAAGTATAAACTGAATAATTGAATTGAAGGTCTGTGACTCTGTGTATATTGGTCTATGTTCCTTTGCAAGAGATGTAACAATTCTCTCTCCCTTCTTTTGCAGGCATCTAATCTGTTGTATGTTGACCAGCCTATTGGTACTGGATTCAGTTATAGTTCTGACAGACGTGATATTCGTCACTCTGAAGATGGTGTTAGTAACGACCTCTATGACTTCTTACAGGTGTGTCATTTAGCCTTCATTGCTAAAACAATGAAGTTCAGTGTAATTTTGCTGGAGTTACTGAACTTTCAGTTTCTAAAACTACTGAACTGATAGTTAAGTACTGAAGTTGTTTATGGTATATGTAGTAAATCTCAAGCTTGAAGGCAGCATCTTTTTGGGAAAATCTGCTTTTTCACCTTTAGAATTTCAGTGGAGGAAAGCAAGATTTTAAGTTTATTAATATTGACTTATTGTGATCTTTCTATGATATCAGGCCTTCTTTGCTGAGCATCCTGAGTTGGCAAAGAATGACTTTTACATAACTGGAGAATCATATGCCGGGCACTATATTCCAGCTTTTGCTGCTCGAGTTCACCAAGGAAACAAAGCTAAAGAAGGAATTCATATAAATCTAAAGGTATGGACCTCCAATATCTCCTAGTTTTGAGAATTTTAATGGATCATTTTATGGCTTATTAAACTGAGAAAAACTGGTTGGAACAGGGATTTGCCATTGGCAATGGGCTCACTGATCCTGCAATCCAGTATAAAGCATACACAGATTTTGCATTGGACAATGGAGTAATCTCGAAAACTGACTACAACCGTATTAACAAAGTTCTTCCTGTTTGCGAAATGGCTATAAAGCTGTGTGGTAAGTGACAATGAGTGGTCCCTTCTCATTTTGTAGTAACTGTTTTTGAATTCTCTCTCTCTTCTTTTTTGGCCCCTGGGGGTTGCAAATCTACTGGTTAGTATTGGCAAGTTTGTTGAACATGATTTCATATTGGGGTGGCTTCTCTCTTTTTCTTTTTTTTTTGAGATTCCTTCAATCTCCTCTCTTCTTTACTGCATGAATGTCTATTACAATTTTTTCTGTTGGGTTGAGTTCTATTAAGCAACACCATCTCTTCTCATTTATTATCCACAGTGGTTGGTCAAGTGTCACTGCCGACTCACTGCTGCTTGTTTAGATAAATATTTGAATTTTTGTTTCAGGTACTGATGGTACAGTCTCTTGCATGGCTTCATATTTTGTGTGCAATACCATATTCAGTAGCATCATCGCGCGAGCTGGAGATGTTAATGTAAGATGACTTATATTTTTTGGACCTCCGGGGGCTTTGGTGTTTCAGTCGCTTTTTGGGTCGTGTTTCTTTGAAAAACCTTGCGCGTTATTGACAGTATGATTGGTCTTGTTATGTTTTCACCTCAATCAACTTCTGCGAAAAACGCATGTGAAAATTATGGCCGTGAAACTTTATAGGAATTGGTTCTTCCAACTTTAATAATTCTAAAGCTTTGAAACTGATTCTCAATCGAGTTCTGTCAAATTACTGATTAGCAAACTAGCATGTTTCTCAACTTTTATCTAAACTTCACCAAAAAGTATTTTTGAACAAAATTTAGCAACTCTACTGAACATTTGTTACTCAAGCGATGAGTCAAATAATGTGTTGTGGGTCTTGCCATCCTCAGAGATAGTGGTGCCTATGGAACACCTTATGGTCTTGAACTTTGACGGTCATTATTTCACTGTGCAGTACTATGACATCAGAAAGAAGTGTGAGGGGAGCCTCTGCTATGACTTCTCAAACATGGAAAAATTCTTGAAGCAGAAATCTGTTAAACAGGCACTTGGAGTTGGGGACATAGATTTTGTGTCATGTAGCCCTACGGTATATCAAGCTATGCTCGTGGACTGGATGAGGAACCTTGAAGTGGGCATTCCTACTCTTCTTGAGGATGGAATTCAGCTGCTTGTGTATGCCGGAGAGTATGATTTAATCTGCAACTGGCTTGGTATGTCATTGGATTCTATTTGAGATAAACATGTATTGCAATATATTTATGTTATGCGATTCTTACCAATTGGTGTAAATTTGTATGTTATAGGTAACTCAAGATGGGTCCATGCCATGGAATGGTCTGGTCAGAACAAGTTTGTGAATTCTCCAGAAGTTCCTTTTGTTGTCGATGATTCCGAGGCAGGAGTTCTTAAGAACTATGGGCCTCTTAGTTTCCTGAAGGTCTCTCTCTTCCCCAATCCCCACACAGAACACACTAGCTCACACACATATCATCTGCTTTTACTTTAATAAACGATGGATGGTTACCAATGATGACCTAATTTATGTGTTCTAAACAGGTCCATGATGCGGGTCACATGGTTCCGATGGACCAGCCCAAGGCCGCATTGGCAATGTTGAAGAGGTGGACTCAGGGCTCCCTTTCTGAAGCCACGGCTGAACCTGAGAATCTGGTTGCTCAGATGTGAGTTGTGCCCAGAATAAAATAGTGACCAGTATATTATTCCCTGGTTTCTCGATGTTTGTAAATATGTTAGCTACCATGCTGAAGCATTACTGGGAGTTTCCCTAGTTTCTATACAATATGTTATTTTTGTTTAATAGTTGATATACTTCAAAATAAAAGAGACTGCTTGTGGATAGTTGTGTATAGTCATGTACTTTCCATGTTTTCATTCTGTCTGAAACTTATATTACGAGGAATATAATTCTGACCTCCAATAGAGAGAGTTCAATCTTACAAGGGAAGTGAACTGATAAATGGTGTAAATAATGGTTTTCTATGGCTTTTGTATGGTGAAGTACGTCACTAACAAAACTTACGATTGTTACGCCACAAAACTCATGTGCTAGATCCTCTGAAACAAGCTTGAATTGCTCGGGGTAAATATACTTAAGAATTTGCAAGGGAAGTGAACTGATAAATGGTGTAAATAATGGTTTTCTATGGCTTTTGTATGGTGAAGTACGTCACTAACAAAACTTACGATTGTTACACCACAAAACTCATGTGCTAGATCCTCTGAAACAAGCTTCAATTGCTCGGGGTAAATATACTTAAGAATTTGCAACTACTGCAAGTGGCCTAGTGGTTCTTGCCTAGTTGGGTGTGCTCCCCAACCTAGGTTCGAACCCCGAAGCTGTCAAAGTGGTCAGGCACTGTGCTGCAATGCACAGTTGGAGCATTTCACATGCGCCGAAGGGGTTTATCTTGGGCCTAGGAAGCCTTTGGGTTCTCCTTGACAAAGTCAAAAAAAAAAAAAAAAAAAAAAAAAATTTGCATCTATGAAACTCAAGAGTGTGGGTTACTAATGAGCAATGCCCCTCTGTAAAGTCTAAGCTTGTCGGTTTTTAATCTTTATTTTTCATAAGCCCCACTTGATAAAGAATATAAAACGTAGAAAAATGTCTCTCTTTTTTTCCTTTTTTTTTTTTTCTGTCTAATAATGTTTTTGTGGTGCTTTGTGCTCATGGTGGCTGGAGCGCACAGCTGATACAATATGACAGCCACCATTGCTATGTTTATAGTAGTGTATTGTTGAATTGTAACCTAACCCAGATGCAAGCTAGCATATAGTAGTATAGACTATAGACGACATATAATTTACATACTAGGTTGGATGCTCTAGTATCTCATGGTTTTATTAATGTAATAAAATGCTTCTGGTGCACAGTATCACGAATTGGCAGCAGAAGCTTTCTACTTAATGGCTATTGTCTTTGACAAACTGGGAAGACTAGAGGACAGAGAAGAGGCTGCAGCTTCATTTAAGATCACATTTTGGCCCTTTGAGAACCCTCAAGATGAGGAAGATCCTCTGATCGACATGTTTAGAGGGACAACATTGATGTATGTATATTATCTGTATAGATTAGATGCTTTTGAAGAACAGATATTTTGAGGACAATTTTAATAGATGAGAGTCCAGTAACCCCCGGGTTTTGGGCCTTGGGGCTGATTTCTCACTGGCAAGGCAAGGACAGGTCATTTCTAAGGATCTTCCAACCTTTTGGTACCCTATTTGGGATTTGCTTCTTCAAAGGGTTGCCTATCCCTAGCAATTATGTCTAGTATTGTATCATCTGAATATCATATCTTAAAGAGTTGAGACCAAAACCACATTTTTGACCAAAAGTCAAGTTTAGTTATTATGTAAGTGTTAAGCTAGGTTCGACCTCTTGTCACTCAAGTGAATTGAATTGAAGCGTCTGTTTTGTCATGGCATTGTTGACATTACTTTGCCGGGAACCTAATACATACAAACGCTAGCATACAGAGTTTGCCAGTGTCATAGTGATGACTTATCATCCACTTTGATGCTATCTACCATGCCAATACATGTTTTATAGCTTATATTTTTATGTATTCATTACAGCTAATTCAAACAAAAGCATATTGTTTCCAGTTCAAACTTGTGGAATTGCCTTTACTCAAGGTTACAGTGACAATCCAAACCCTGTAGGTTAAAATGGAACTCTAATCATGGTAATATGGATTCGGAAAAATGCCTAGGGGAATTTTATGTAATTTCTTTTTTTGGATGAAACCTCGACGAAGCAAGGAAAATTTAGTACGAAGTTGCAATTTCACTAAGAAGTAAGATATATTATATGGAGAATGCTACAGAAGTTTGAGATTGTCCTGGCTAAATGGATTTGAAATTACTCATTCCAAAAGTTTCCAAACTAAGCAAACAGAAGGGTTACCTGTATAAACATTTGTGGTGAATATGGAGTAGGAAGACAGAAATTTGCTAGAGTCCACAGGCAGTCAGTATCATGAGTCTGCAGTATTCATGGGAGACCAAGTAGTTCCCTAATCAACCATTTAAGAAAATGACTTGCCTTGCTAAATACTAGCTTCACCTATCTTCATTCTTGAAATGTGGCAGTGTGATTTGAAGCTAGCAAATAGTATAAGACAGCCAAAGCCAAAATTCCAGATTTCCTATGTGACACCTGAGACGTGGACATTGAGGCCATGCACCTAAGTGCATTCACACATCACTGTTCTAATGGCATGTCCATTTCGCCTCATAAATCAAGTAAATTAGTATTAAACTCCCCTTTCATTACGTGGTGTCCTCATTTGTTTATTATTCCTGATTACTTGAAGCAGAATAAAAAATTATGCAGCATATATGATTGATATAATAGTTCATTTCTAAATAGTTGGCCGCGTGCCCCGAATGCTCTTCTAACCTATATTTTATTACATAGTGTTATATTATTCTGCAGTTACCTTCTACTCTCTTGAATTGACCAATGTCTACATCTGCTTCCATGTAAATCCAAACCCTGGCATTTGCTTTGAAGTTTGATGGGTCATTCTCTGAAAATGAGATAAGTGTGATTTCAGTTTGGTCAATATGGATTCCTGTGAAGCTTTCTTTTCTTATTTTTTTACAAACCAACATCATTTTCAGCATCTGTAATTTTTGTGTCTTATTCTGCTACCACCACCTTCAAAACTTAATCTGCATTGTTAGCCTTAATATTTATAGCTCTTTGAAGCATCCACTTTAGCATAATATCTGGGAGGTGAATCCTAGGCAGGCAGCTAAGACAGCAAAGTAGAATTTGTAAGAAACTATGGGGAAGAAAGTAAGCCAAACATCAGTGAAAATATCTAAGAAAGAGAAGAAGGAGTTTAACAGTTTGATTAGACTCTTGAGGCCTAAAGTCTACATCACTGATTGCTCAAGCTTCAAGACCCTTGTGCAAGACCTCACCGGCAATGGAAGCTCTAATATCTCAATCACTACTTCCTCATCACACCCTCAGCAACAGCACAGAGTACCAGTTGTAGATGTTGAGGAGTATCAAGTAGAGCCTGAAAGGAGTACTAGTGTCAGTAGTGTGGATATCTCAATTGATGCATCATTTGATTCTTCCGAGCTCTGGAACCAAGAAATGTTTATGAATGACCAAGAATTAAACCAACTGTGTTACCAGATGTATTCAGATGATACTACAACAACAAATAGTTTACAAGGTTCATCACCTTCAACAGCAGACCAAATGGCGGATGTGTTGCCATTTCAAGATCTTGAGTCATGGCTTTTGAGGACTGAGCCTTTTGATCCTTCCAATATTAATGGTTATGGTCAGATTGATCAAGAGGTCAGCATATTTGACTATGAGCTGTCAGGGCTACTATGATCAGATTGTTTGTTCTTCGAGTATTCGTTCTGTAGTCTGTAGACTGTAATATTCTTCCCCTCTTCACACTTCAGTACATTTACCTGTACATAGCAATAGATTTATTTACTCTGTGTATTACTTCTTTGTACAAAGAGCCCATTTGCACTGTTACAAATTACTGTTTTTGTAATTTGTTCAATCTATACTTTACCCCATCCATGTTCAGTTCCAGATACTTGTACATTAATCAATATGAATGCTACTTTTCAAGATTCAGTGGGAAAAATCGTATGGTATAGTTAGGTAATTTGGTGAATTTTGAAGATTCACAATTATAATGATCGACTTCATATTTACCAAAAGTTCAAAACCATTGCTGGTGCTTTCACGGTTTCACCAAAACAAGCATTCATTGCATCTTGATGATATAATTCCAAATGTTTTACCAAGTACTATGAACTTAAATAATCTCTTATTTTTTTTTTTTAATTAAATAGAGGATTAGACGATATTAGTTCCTCTGCGATAGCCGATTTGGGGTGACTGGCACCCACCCACAATCCCGAAAGAAAGGGGGCAATCGCAACCGGGAACCCACCGCCCATCCCTCTATTTTATGTTATTAATAAAAGAAAAGAAATTACAAGAAGAGAGAGGGGGACATAAACCAAAACCTCTCTAAGAACAAAATGAAGTAAAGTACTCAAAATGAGCAGTAAGCAATAGTTACAAACTGATGGAAAGAAGAAGGACATGCAGTAACCATGCAAATATATGTGACCACGCAGCAACCACATAAATGGAACACACCTATAGTTCATCAGCAACCATGCAACATAAATCACCATAACCCAAACCCACCTTTTCATGAAGTCTATCAAGCACCACAAAATTAGCAAATACGGAAATTCGGTAAACCTTGCAGATTGTGAACAAAGGCAGCTGAAGCACAAGGAGGGCAAGAGTCCCACCAATAATGCCCCTCATGATCCACCCCATAGTTAGCTAAGCAGTCAGCCACTTGATTCCCTTCTCGATAAATATGTGAAAAACGTATCTGCATAGAGGAGAGAATGGTACAACAATTGACTCAATCAACAGATAGACGCCAAGGGACTGAGCAATTATTAGTGGTAAGAAAGTGAATTGCTACCGCTGAATCACACTCAATCCAGAGTGAGAGTGCGGTGCCCTATTTGGTTTTAGAAAAATTGAGTTTATTGATCTTAAAATGAGAGTGATCTTTTTTATCACTCAGCATGTTTGAGATTTTGCGACTTCTAGTTGCTATTCTGCACTCATTTCTCTGCATAATCACAAAGAGTGATAAACTCATCTGCACGTCGATGTTTGTTTGGTCATCAATGCTTCTCACAAGAACAAAACATTTCAACAAGTGGCGTGTACAAGTTTATTTGATACTAAAGAGTGATAATTCTCAAACACTTTTTATTCGAACGTGCAATTACAATGAATAACAATCTTAATAGACATGAAAGGAAAAACAACAAAACATAAGCTACATGATGAAAATCCAGCAAATAAAGTAGTACGGAATTACTTAAACACAAATGATATTCAAACCATATAGTAGAAGTAGAACAACATTTCTACTACTCAAAAGTCAAGACATGGAAGGAGAAATGTGCCTACTAATTACCTGATGGTAACTAAAGCTGTTTTACTATGCCCCGGTAAAAGAACAATTTTTATTTTTCACAACCTCGTAAAAAACGAAAAAATAAAAACAAACCCGCTTACATATCACTTCAATGTGGAGAGTGGAGGATAGAAAACAGAAGAAGAGTGTATATTCAAATGGCATCTGCTCTTGCCTTCTCTCTGAATTCTCATCTGCTTTTGGTTCCTCCTTCAGTTTCCTTGAATCCTTTGCTAGCTCCACATATTTCAACAGTTTCTTCATCATCAGCAACCAAAACCCATCACTTGAAGCTCAAGCACTCACCCAGAGCGTCTGCTGAAGGTAACCTTCTCCTCTTGTGAACTTTCAGTTTCAGAATGAAATGGACTTTTTTGGTGATGGGTATCTGTTAAATTCAGTGTCCAGAGCTAAATTATGGTACTTTCTGGTCATTCGTGGGTGCTGTAGTTACTATTTGTATTTGCTTTTATGTATTGGTGCATGTTGTTTTAGTCGTTAAAAGAAAAAAAGAAGAAGAAAGTGTTAATTGGAATTCCTTAATAGCTAATCTTTATGTTGAGATTGAGTTTGTTCAACAATGTTTCTCATTACTTCTTTTACTTTCCTCAATTTTACTTCCTGCTTACTTTTTTGATTATGTTTACTTTTCTCTGCAATTTTTACAGGAGTTCCCAGTGAATTGAGCGAAGATTCCAAATTTGTTCCACTTAATGCTGAAAGTATGATATTTGGCCCACCTGTAAGTTGTGGTCAGTTTCGCTCCAGTTATCAGAAATGTTTCCTGTCATTGCTTCTACTTTAACATGTCCTCCTTAAAACTCTTATCTAAGGAAACAAATGAATGACTTTGAGTAACAAAAGCCTTTGAAATCGATAAAGTTGCCTACTTTAGTTTTAGCCATTTGTTAGCTGTGGTCACAATGAATTTTCTAGTATTTGAAAGAATATTGTTTTTTTACATAAACCTGGTAAATCCAGGATGTATCAATGAAATGATACTTGTTCTGGAGATTAACCATGAGGTTAAAGGTTCAGACCTTTTGTTTTTCAGGCTTTGTTATTGTTGGGCTTTGAAGTGGAGGAAGCTGCGACGGTAACTTTTTATTCTCTATTGTACTTTTCTATTCATGATTCTGGTTGACTAGTTACTATCATTTTGTTTCTTTGACTGGGGAAATTTTATAATCACTTCAGTCACCCCTTTTCCAATTTCTAAATTATTCAGTAAATACTTGATAGATTATAAAGTTGTTGTACTTCTGCTGTAAAGAATGGACTTCTACTTCAACTTGTCTACTGAAACCATTCCTGCACGAGAAAAGTTTATACGAGTTTCAGTAGCTTATATGCTGAAGCAATCCTATTATGTCTTTGAAACTGAAATTTTTGAAATGAACAAAACTTTTAAATATTACTCACTTTTACCTTCCCATAAAGCACAGAGCAGAGATTTGAGCCTTCAACTCAGAAAGTAGATAGTTTTTGCCTCTATAAAGGGTTAACGTGTAGAGTGAAACCTACGAACATTGGTTCTGGCTCATGGCGCTCACCATATTCTCTGTGTTTCTTGGTGCAGGTACAAGATTTTCTGAAACAGATAGGAGGTGATTTCCTCAAGGTAACTTTACATATTATCAGCAGTTCATTTTCTATCTACAAAAGAACAGAATAGAGGCAATTTTTCTTGTCAGGGACCTAAGACCAAAGATCGTTAGTCAATCTTAACTTCAATAAAGGATTTACTGATTGCATAGTGAAATTGTTTAAACATTATTTTGGCTCATTGTCATGTATTATCACTAATGGAATTTTATGAGAGGTGGACTCTTATCTATCACGCCTTCCCATTTGAGTAGAATACTAATCATCATTATCGTTCTTGTTGTGTAGGTTATTTATTGTACTGAAGACATGATCACTCGTTCACTTTGGGAAGCAATGAATACAATCCAACCCAATTTGGAGGAAGTGAAGGTCAAATTTTCTTCTTACTAATGACTATTTCTTGCTCAAACCATTTTGATTTAGAACGTTTATGATTCACGTATGGGTATTGTGTTCCTTGCTGTGCTCATCACACATGTTCTAGTTGTTAGATCAATGATGATAGCGTGATATGGATTTGACCATCATAGGAACTAAACACTTCCACCTTTCCGATACTAAGTTAGATTTTACAACTATTCCATAGTTTTCTCGTTGCTTAAAGAGTTTCTAAAGCATCAATTTGCAAAACCTTTTAACATTTTTTTAGTTTTGTGCAAAATTGACCAACATAAGATGCAGTTATAGTTTTTCAGTTCAGTGGATTTTGGGCAGGAGGCTGTTTTATGTATCTCCATATTCCCCAATTTGTTAAGTCCTAACTTACGGGTATAGTCTGGAATAATTGTGGTATGTCCTGCTCTGCAGATTGCTGAGCCGCTGCCACGAATCTGTTTCTTATCTGGTCTTAGTGGGGAAGAGATGATGATGTTGATTGATGATTTTCCAGAGACAGGTGCCTTATCCATCCTATAGCAAGTTATCTTTTGGCCTCATGATTAGATTGCTAACTTCGACCTCAAAAAAGAAATAGTAATTTCAACAAAGCTTATAGAATCTCAAATTGGGGGACTGTACACTTAAATTTTTTTTTTCAAGAATCTCAAATATATGTTTTTCATTGACTGTTGTATTATAGATTTCCCAACGGCCTAATTAATTGGATGTCACTATATGTTTAATTTCCCTCCCCTTCTGCTCATCAATATGAAAACTCTACTGAAGATAACCCATTATCCCCAAAGTACTATTAGTCATTTTCTTATGCGTAACTGGAATTGCTCCTTTTGGTTTGTACAGGACTTGAACCAGCTGTTTTTGCAGCTCTTGTTCCCAACAGTGCTGAGAAACTGATAGAGGAGTTGATAGACGAGATTATGGCAGATCATGAAATGATAGTGAGTAATATTCTTGCTCCATTCATATAAGTATGCAGAAAATCATCTCTCTCATCTGATCTATAATACCTTCTTATTTCCATATAGACCAAGAAAATGGAAGAGGGCATAGGCAAATCCGATAAATGATGGAATTTTGTTGCTGAGGTTGAGACCATAAGTCATGCCAGTTCTAGATAAAATCTAGTTTCCAGAAAGAACAATGTAATAGTAGAGAGGGAAGTTAAGTTACACCACCAAAGTCTTCACTGGGATTTTCACAGTTGTATCTGCACTATGCAAGCATACACTGTACTGATTTGTACAGCAGTTGCAAGCATACAGTGTTTGATATGTAACTCACAGCAGATGCGAGGGCTATGTGTTTTATGTGTTGTTTTTTGTTAAACAAATTCATCAGTAATGCTCTAGATTCGATAAATGTGAAGATATCATCCTATCACATAACTCGAACAAAGGTCAAGTCTTGCTATCCATGTGATATTAGCACGTACTGTATCTTTCATAGCACAAGATCAACACACACACCAGATCAACTAGAAAGTCATAATTATATCAAAACCAGTCACCAACTTGATGCAAAAATCAAAACCATATATGCATGCATAACTTCAAAATAAGAGATGATCACTACTCACTAATCTCTGTGCTTCTGATTTAGCTTAAACCAGCATAAATTTGTTTTCTTTACATTATCAAAATCATCATAACTTCACTATCAAAATCCCATATGAAGCAGATTCAAATTCTAAAAGCTAAGCTAAAACCAAATTCTAAAAGAAACAAGAGCCACACCTTGACGAATGACCCACTTGAAATCTCCCAATTCCAAACAAAACCCACCTCATAAAATCAATTACTTCCCTAATCCTCATCATCATGATCACTCTCATCACTAAAATACCCAGCTTTCTTAATCTTCTTCTTCCTCTTCTTCTCCTCCTCCTCCTCCTCCTCCATCTCCTCACTCAACAGCAGCCTCTGCCCGGCCCCACCATCCACCACAGACGCCCAATTATCATCCTCAAACCTCTCACCCCCACTCTCCCACTCCCCCTCGTCCTCCCCACGCGCCTCACCCCCTCTACCTCCACCACCTCCTCCTCCTCCGCCGCCGCCTCTCCTCGCTTTCTTCTGCGGCGGCCGCTCCCTCGGCCCCAGCTGGTTCTTGGGGCACTCATAACTCAAGTGCCCCTCGGCGCCGCACTCGTAGCACCGGGTCTTGTCCTTGTACTCCCTCTTCTTTATAAACTCGGCGGCGCGTCCGTTATCCTCCGCGATCGACGCCGAGAGCTTCCGGCCGTTCAGTATCTTCCCGTGCATCTCACGCGCCGACTTTACTGCGTCATCGCGCGTGACGAACTGGACGAAGGCGACGCCGCGGCTCCGGCGGGTGTCGCGGTCTTTGAGGACGGTGACGCGGGCGATCTTGCCGAAGCGGGAGAAGAGGGTGTGGAGGTCGGAGTTGGTGAGGGAGTAGTCGAGGTTGGAGACGTAGAGGGTGGATTTCGACGGGGCTAGGGTTCCGGAACCCGAACCCGACCCGGTGGGTTTGGTGGTGGGCTTTTGGGCCTGCGGGGCGGAGGGGTAGCGGTTGCAGAGGGATTCCAATTCGTCGTCGTCGTCGTCGTCGTTGCTCCTCTTCTTCTTTGGCGTCATTGCCCTCACTCCCCAATTTCGCTTCGGCCCTACCTGAGTATTTGTGTTGCTCGGATCACGTGAGATGCTTGAAAGGTTAAAAAAAAAAGTAAAAATAAATATTACCCGTCACGTGTGGATGAAATTTACCCCAGCGTTTTTAAGTTTTGCTGATTTACTCCTTGCGGTCAATTTGTGAGGGGTAGAAATAAGGTATAGTTGAGGGAACCACTGCAAGTGGCCTAGTGGTTCTTGCCTATTTAGGTGTGCTCCCCAACCTAGGTTCGAACCCCGAAGCTGTCAAAGTGGCCAGGCATTGTGCTGCAATGCACGGTTGGAGCATTTCACATGCGCCGAAGGGGTTTATCTTGGGCCTAGGAAGCCTTTGGGTTCCCCTTGACAAAGTCAAAAAAAAAAAAGGTATAGTTGAGGGGTCGTTGTGTTTCCTCAGTATAATCTTGCCATCCTTAACAAGAGGTGCCATCCAACGCAAAGAGTCTTCCAAGTCCTTTATATCTCTCTCTTCTGTTGGAGGATGCCACATAAAGGCGCCTGACCAAAGGGCATGGAACAGAGTCAACGGTTTCTCGATCTGAAACTTTCTGGAAAGATGATAGCCTACATACAATATCATTATTCACAATATGATTAACAGATGCACTAATTAACAGATATTGATTAGGGTTCAAAACTTGTAAATCTACGTACCTTAAAATCATTACCAAAGAAGACTAAATATTTAGTATTACGGCACAATTCTTCAAGAAAATCTTTCATTACTGGAAAATGTTTCCATGGCCCTTTGAAAGTTGGTGATTCTCCATTAAAATCGTCCAAAAGTACGATGTAGCTCGTGTGAAAGTTTTCTGTAGTTCTCAAATAAAGTTTGGACTTCAAATAACCCTTGAAGTACATAACGCTTAGATCTGGAACATCATTGATTCTCCCCACCACATCATGGCATCCAAATAAATCTAACCGTTGCAAGCGTGGAGCAAATATATTCATGTCTTTCAACTTGACACAATTGTCCAACACCAAATCCTCAAGCAATGGTGAAACCAATCGAAAAGATTCCAGATTTACAGCTTCACCAATGCGTAGACCGATGAAATTGCATTCATCAATATTCAAGAATTTGAGACTCGAACTAAAGAGATGCTGGCAATAATCTCTGAAATTTTCAAAAGAACATGAAGTTAATGATAGAAATTCGATGACAGGGCACTCCCAAATTAGGGGAAAGAGAGCACCATGGTCGAATTGCACAGTTTTGAGGGACATTGTTTTCAAAGAGGGAAGAAGGCATTTAGATACAAGATCATCAGCTCTAGGAACCATCGTCCTCTTCTCGACTTCATAATTAAGTACAGGAATAATATCCATCCATGTTCTTTATAGACACACACTCCAAATTCAGACTAGTTAAAGATTTTGCATTAACAAGCGTCGTATGCGACACAGAATAGTTTTCCAAATCACCAGTTACTCCACTAATTAGGCTGATATCTAACTCCTCTCGATGCTTCTCTCAAATAGCAAACTCAACCATTTATCTACGTTAGGAGCGTCGCTGGATAAGTACCTCATCATGCAAAGCCTGAATTTTTTAACTGCTAAGAGTTTAAGTTCTTGATCATCACAAAATTTCAAATACCTTTTCAAGATGTTGTTGATGAACTTGACGAACTTTTCATGCTGGTCATGGCCATAGTAATTGCCAATACTCTCGTCAAAATCTAATATCGGATCCGAAAACCATACACCTTCCGATTGCTTGGAAACAAAGATCATGCGGACGGCAACTTTGGTAGGAATGAATCGGAGAATTTGGTGGATAACAAGGTCTGGAAGATAAGGCAGTACCGTGCTGAGTGCCATGCCGCGCGTGTATAGGTTATTTTGATTCTTAATTTGCTTCTGACTACCATACGCACTGTTAGCGATTCGCTTCCTATGTGTTTTTCTTCTCTATATATATAAAGTTTACCTTTAAGATCAGAGTAGGATATATAAAGTATAACAAATTACATTTAAGTTATTGACAAAAGATGACTTTACAAATAAATCATCTAAAGATTGAATTAAACATATAAGGACTAAATCTTACAAATAAGGACAATGTGCTCTCCACTTGCCACATGTCATGAGTTAATTTATTTTTTTATCCTTAACTATTTCTTTTAAGGGTTTTTGTCCATTTACCCAATTTCTAGGGATTTTTTTCCCACTAACCCCATGAAGTTTTTTTAATTCTCTCTTACCCAATACACTCTAAGGGAGTCTTGCCTAATACCCCATTAAGATTTTTTTTTTGGTTTTAAATTTTTTTTAATACCATTTTACCCCTCACCCTTTGTTACTTAGAGAGAGAGAGAGAGAATGGAAGAGAGAGAAAATGGAAGAGAGAGAAACCATAGGAGACTTTGCCGGAGCCGGTCACCGGTCGCCGGATTCCGGTCACCGGTCGCCGGAATTTGCTGAAAATCTCACCGGAAAGTTTTTTGCCCTCCATAGACATCTATTGCCCCCTAATAGATGGGTAATAGAGGTCTATTGCCCCCCAATAGACGTCTATTGCCCCAATAGTCTATTGCCCCCTAATACCGGTCGCCGGATTCCGGTCACCGGTCGCCGGAATTTGCTGAAAATCTCACCGGAAAGTTTTTTGCCCTCCATAGACATCTATTGCCCCCTAATAGATGGGTAATAGAGGTCTATTGCCCCCCAATAGACGTCTATTGCCCCAATAGTCTATTGCCCCCTAATACCGGTCGCCGGATTCCGGTCACCGGTCGCCGGAATTTGCTGAAAATCTCACCGGAAAGTTTTTTGCCCTCCATAGACATCTATTGCCCCCTAATAGATGGGTAATAGAGGTCTATTGCCCCCCAATAGACGTCTATTGCCCCAATAGTCTATTGCCCCCTAATAGACGTCTATTGCCCCCCAATAGACGACTATCAGCCATGTATTGCCCCCCAATAGAAGCCTATTGCCCCCCAATAGGACTTTCAGTTGCCAGAATGGGAACTAATCTTCCTAAATTTAGACAAATAAAACTTTGAATACAGAAAAAAAACAAGGAGATTACATCAATTCAAAACGTCTATTGCTCCCCAACAGGCGTCTATTGCCCTCCAATAGACGCTTTAACATACGTCTATTGCCCCAATAGAACTTTTTGTTTTTACCTTTTTCTTTCCTCCCAGGCTTTCTGCCTCAATTTTACCAAAAAAAAAAAAAAAAAATTTGGGCACCCAAACTCACAACACTACTGAAATACTGTACTCTCTGCTGTCTCAGATCTTCTCTTCTATCTCTCTGCGCAAATATTGAATTCTCCCAGTTCTTGCTTCAGTGCATCCACCTATATAATTAATAAAGAGGACAAGATGAAATTCACTAGCTAGCCAGAGAGACGAGTGTATATAGATATCTGATTAATCTTACTCGGTCTTAGGCCTTCATTTCGAATCCAAGTCAATAGCACAAAACAAAGAACTCACCTTGAATCAGGCCAGCGCCGGCGCAATTGGCTATAGCCGACGGCAGTGTTCATTCCAACAGGTTGTGGTCCAGCGTGGAAGCTCGCCGGAACCCAACCGGAAAACTGATTGTATGAGTCGAAGGTGAGTCAGGTTGGCGATGCTCCTCGGAATCTTGCCGGAGAGAGAGGATTGGAAACAACTCACCAGCGGTGGAGTTGGGCCGGAGAATGGAGCAGGACTCAGCAAAGGCCAAATCGTCGTCGCGAAGGAGAGAGAGAGAGAGCGCGGAGGAGAGAGAGAAGGGAGACGACGCAGTCGCAGTAGTCGAACTGGTGGCCGGAGAGGTCGAGGGAGGGCGGTCGTCGTCGTCTTCAAACGTGAATGCCATCGCTGCGCCGGATATGGAGATCGGAGAGAGAGAGAGAGAGAGAGAGAGAGAGAGAGAGAGAGAGAGAGAGAGAGAGAGAGAGAGAGAGAGAGAGAGAAACTGGATCTGGAGAGAGAGGAGAGATATATATAGCGAGTGGCACGTTGTAGTTTCTTAATTAGATTAAGGGCAAAATTGTCATTTCTTGTTAAATTGTGTATGTGGGAACAAAAATCTGTTGCTGGGGTAATTGAGATCATTTTTGCTCATTTTGGGGCTTTGGGTCAAGGACCCTTCTTTTAACTTCTAATCATTTTATAAAGATCAAATCTTATAAATAAGGACAATCTGCTCTCCACTTGCCGCATGCCATGAGTTAATTTACTTTTTTACCCTTAACTACTTCTTTTGGCTTCTAATTCCCTTATGTTACTTTTTTTTTTTTTTTTCTGAGACTAATTCTTTATGTTACTTTTTTTTTCCTTGAGAATAATCCATTTATGTTACTTCACAAAATCTCACTCTCCTACTACTCTCATCTCATCATCTAATCCTGCTACTGTACTCGTCCAATCCTGCTACTGCACTCATACTCGTCCAGTTCTGCTACTTGTTTTCTGCTACTGCACCCGTCATCGCCCAATCCTGCTACTGTACTCGTCCAATCCTGCTACTGCACTCATACTCGTCCAGTTCTGCTACTGCACTCGTCATCGCCCAATCCTGCTACTGCACTCGTTCAATCCTGCTACTGCACTCATACTCGTCCAGTTTTGCTACTGCACTTGTCCAATCCTGCTACTGCCCTCGCTGCACTCATACTCGTTCAGTTCTGCTATTACACTTGTACTCGTGTTCTGCTACTGCACTCGTCATCACCTAATCCTGCTACTGCACTCGTCATCACCCAATCCTGCTACTGCATTCATACTCGTCCAGTTCTGCTACTGCACTTGTCCAATCCTGCTACTGCCCTCGCTGCACTCATACTCGTTCAGTTTTGCTACTACACAGTAGCACATAACAACAATAAACTGCAGAAAGAAACTTCAATTAAACACAGTAGCACATAACAATAATAAACTGCATAAAGAAACTTCAAATAAACTGCACACAGTAGCACATAATAAACTGCACACAGTAGCACATAACAATAATAAACTGCACAGTAGCACATAATAAAGTGCACACAGTAGCACATAATAAACTGCACACAGTAGCACATAACAACAATAAACTGCAGAAAGAAACTTCAATTAAACACAGTAGCACATAACAATAATAAACTACACAAATAAACTTCAAATAAACTGCACACAAATAAACATCAAATAAACTGCACACAGTAGCACATAACAATAATAAACTGCAGAAAGAAACTTCAAATAAACTGCACACAGTAGCACATAACAATAATAAACTGCACAAATAAACATCAAATAAACTGCACACAGTAGCACATAACAATAATAAACTGCACAAATAAACATCAAATAAACTGCACACAGTAGCACATAACAATAATAAACTGCACACAGTAGCACATAACAACAATAAACTGCAGAAAGAAACTTCAATTGAACACAGTAGCACATAACAACAATAACACAGTAGCACAGTAGCACATAACAAATACAACAATAACACAGTAGCACAAATACAAGAATAACACAGTAGCACATAACAACAATAAACTGAACACAAGATCATGATGTTCTAGACAATCGATCGTTCAAATATTGTCAAATATTGAAAGCACAATATCATGATGTTCTAGACATAACGCATATGCATATTGTTCTTCCTCCCTTGCTATGGATTTTGAAATATCACTCATGAGTGCAATATAATTTTCATGTTGCATATTATCCGACTCATACAACATGCAAATATTATAAAATATTGTATGTACCTTTAGCAATCCAGTAAACCCACTCAATTTCAATATGCCGACCAAGTTAAACCCAATATTAGGTTTGAAAGTAACATTTAAACGCTCCATATTTTTGAAAGCTCCATATTGTTGGCAATGCATATACTCATATAGGGTGCAATCATGGATTGCAATCCAAGTACATTTTTCAAATTCAAGCTTTCTTGCAATGAATGAAACATAAGTCATTCTGAACAACATGACACTATCCCTATCTGTCATTGAATCTAGTAGGTTCCTCTAAAATTTCATAAAACATAACATCACATCTTCTTGATAATGCGAACCCAAATAATGCATGTGATTGTTTCCTTCACCTCTGTGATAATGCGAACCCAAATAATGTGATTGTTTTCCTTGACCACTGAGATTATTTTCCTTCACCTGTATAGGAAACAAAATTAATGAAAACAAATTAAAGGATTAATTAGACATATGAAAAGAAAGAAACAAAAGACAAAAGAGTCATGGGAGATATCTCTAACAAAACAGATGGATGCACTTAAAAATCCCAATTTTTTTTTTTGAAGTCTTTTGGCAATAGAAAATAAGGATTCACATAAATGTATATAGTAACTCAAGAAGCATAGATTGTAACTTGTAGGGCTGGGCGCGGGTCGGTCCGGTCCCAAATTTGTATGGACCCGAGACCGAACCCGACTAATCGGTCTCGGTTCGGGCTTCAGTATATTCCATACTAAAACCGACTGCAACCCGAACCGTTTATAATCGGTCCGGGCTCTCGGGCTTTCGGTCCTTTAACTCAAATTACACCAGATTTCCAGCCACTGCCTTCTGGCCTTCTGGGAAATGACCTTTTCCTGTTTTCCAACATCTTCTTGTGACAATGCAATACAATCAGTCTACCACAATGAGATACATAACATAACAAAACTCATAATGAGATTATTAGTTTATTACACATCACATGAATACCAGAATTTGAGAAGGTAAACTCACGAAGTTCCAACAACTGAACTCATTCCATAATCCAAGTTCCAAACTCAGAAATTGATAAAGCAAATTATTACAACTCTACAAGTTTGAACTGAAAACAAAAAAATAAAACAAACTGAAATTGTCCAAATAGAATTAAATCAATTGATGGGCAGGAAGAATTGAGAAGCAATAGGCACAAAGGATTGGTACATAACAGCAGCTTTGCTATCTCCACCAGCAGCAACAAACACTCAAACAAGTAATGCAGCAAGCACATTCACATTGCTCCAAGCCTCCAACAGCCTGCAAAATTGAAAATTGTAACACATGACATTGTAACATAACATTACACACTTCACAAGCACATTCACATTGTCTTGACAAGTAATGCAGCAAGCACATTCACATTGCTCTACGCCTACAACACATCTCAATTATGAATTCCCTTAACACATTGCAGTTCCACAACATTACACACTTCACAATTAAAACGTAACACATTGTCATGGAATCGATTGTCTTTAACAAACTTCACAATTAAAACGTAACACATTGTCTTTAACAAAGTTCACAATTAAAAAGTAACACACAGAAGTTGAAAACATTGCAGTTCTAGAGCAAAATACATTGCTAGAATGCTAGTCAACACATTGATGTAATGCAGTTCAACAACAACACAAATTAACAAAATAAACACAGTAAGTAACCTGCAATCCTGCATCAAGCATTCAAGATGAAGAATTTGAAGCCCCTGCTGCATCACAATCGATTGTTATCTTTGCAGCCTTTGAGGGCTTTCCTGCACGAGCCTTTTCACTTGAGGCAGTATCCTCAAGTTGATGTTCTACATCAAAAGTACTCACAATTAGTTGACTTTAATAGTTTAATGCAGGAAAAAAAAAACAAAAAACAAAAACTACACAAGCAAAGTACTGAAAGTTTGAAACAATCGAGCACCTTTTTCCATTCTTTCATAGAATTCGAACTCTTCGGTAGTTGGAAAGTACTCAATCTTGGATATGCTGGTAGAATTGATCCAATTTTGCATGCATATGAGGGCTTCCACAGTTTTTGGAGTCGTTGAACTTCTATAAGGATCAATTACTCTACCTCTAGTACTAAAGGCACTTTCGGAAGCCACTGTACTAACTTGGACAACAAGCACATCTTTGGCCACAAGTTGCAGATTTGGGTACTTCACTCCATTAAACCTCCACCACATCAAAATGTCCCAATCCTCTTCTTTAGGTGGATCTTCAATTGGATCAAGACAATATCTATCCACTTCATGTTGCACAACCACCTCTTCTGATTCCCTCAACTCTGTTTTCCATTTCTTCAACATGTCTGCTCTTTTACCACTCAAGGTCCTTGTACTAGAGCTGCTGCTTCCAGTCCTTCCACCAGTAATGCAACTCTCTGAACTGGTTCTACCTTTCTGAGGTCCATTTGAAGGTGCATACAGGTCAGTAAGCTGCACAACTAACTCCTTGAGTTCCTCCGATGCCTTCTTTACTTGAGAACCATCATATCCAAGCATATCTCGACAAGTACTGCCAAAATTCCTAAGCTTATACCTAGGATCCAACACGAGAGCTACCAAAAGAAGCTGGTTCATGTCCTCCAACTTGGCAAAGTACTTTGTAAACTTGGCTTTCATCTTCACAGCCATCTGTTGAAGGGTTCGGTGTGCTTCATGCTCAAAATCTTCTTCATCTCTATCAAACAGGTCCTCTATCTCAACTTGAATGCTTACAATGTCATGGAATGCTCGATGTGAGGTAGGCTTGTTTGATGCACTAACCCTCAAGGTTACCTCATAGAAAATCTTCAAGAACTGCACAAATATTGCAGCTTTCTCCCAATCATGTTCATTTGGTGGTCCAATCCTCTTTCTGCTCTTCGGATCAACCACTACAAAACCATCCTCAAGCTCCGCTTCATTGTCTTCTGGTTCAGGTTCATCAAAATAGCTATCGTACTTGCTGTCCTCTTCGTCAGCCATCCTATAAAAGGCTTTCTTCAACTCTAGGGCAGTCTCCAACATAATAAATGTTGAATTCCACCTAGTTGGGACATCTAAGACACAGATTTTCTTAGATTCCAGCTTCTCCTTCTCAACACAGTTCTTGAACACCTCAAGCCTCGATGAATTGCTCCTAACATACTTAATTGCATTCCTAATAGAACCCACTGACCTATCTAACATTTTGAGTCCTGATCTCACAATGAGATTGAGGATGTGAGCCAAACACCTCACATGCAGAAACTTCCCTCCTAAAACCGGCTTCTTCGACCAATCTACCATTTTCTACCTGACAGAATCAATTGCATGCTTATTCGCCACGGCATTATCGACACTAATTGTCAAAACCCTCTCAATGCCCCATTGAATCAAGCATAATTCGATAAGCTTCCCTATGTTATTGCCCGAATGATTACTAATTACACAAAAGTTGAGAATTCTTTTGTGCATCTTCCATCCATAATCTATAAAATGTGCAGTTAGCACCATATAGTTTATGTTTTGCATTGATGTCCATGTATCAGTGGTTAAACACACACTATGATTATGTAATTCCTTCCTCAGCTCCACTTTTTTTGCATCATCCATCTTGAAAAACAGTTTCACTATTGTTCTCCTAGATGGAATCTCCCATTTTGGGACAGCCACTGAACAAAAATGCCTAAAACCCTTTCTTTCAATTGGGCTGAATGGCAATTCATCCATCACAATCATCTCAACTGCAGCTACCCTACACTGATCCTGCGACCACAGTTTAACAGCTAGACTAGATTCACCACTAACACTTACACTCCCATCACCACCCAATAGCGTCTGCCCTTTCTCTATGTCAGCCCTACCCGGATACTTCTTATAGACATCTTGAATGTGTCTCCTAAGAGAACTAGTCCCATTTTCATATGGATCACAAGCCAAATCAGTTGAACAATACTTACATTGGGCACGAGTGACAGTTCGAACTTGCTGCATCTTCCCATCAACTGTTTCGAACACCGGCTTCTCAATCTTCTCAAAATGCAGCTAAACCTCGGATCAAAACTTTCCAGCCTTGTCACCCTTTTTCCTCTTCCCCTTTCCTTTTGGGTCAACAGGTGGTAAACCTGTTGAACTCGCTGGATTCGATTGGCTTGCTTCCGCTGTTGAAGTTGTCGGAACTAAAGCATTTCCGGCGCCCCCCGAAGCCATGCTTATTGCTGATTTGACTGTTGTCTCAGCTGAGGCCATGCTTGGGATGGGAAGCTTGGTTTTGTAACTTTGTTGATTGAGGATTTGAGGGAAAGAAGAAATCGAGGTCAGTGGATGCAAGGAAGAAAACGGAGAATGCGAATCAGAGAGACCGAGAATCGGGGTCAGTGGCTTCTTTCGGTCGAAGAAATCGGGGTCAGTGGATGGAAGAAAGAAAATCAAGAAATTAGAAAATAGAAATAAGAGAATGAGAATCAGAGAGACAGAGAATGATAGTGGATGGAAGGAAGAAATCGGGATCAGTGGTTTCTTTTGGTGGACTAACTGATTGAGGTGGAATTTGGGGAAGAAATTGGGGAAGAAGATTGGGAACTAGGGTTCTGATCGAACAAATGAGGCAAAATGAGGCTGAGGTCGTGCTTTGACTCGGGTGTTTGGGATAATTATGGACCAATGGCACACTGACACGTATACAAGGCTATATAATAGGGTCGGTTCGGATAACCCGAACTTAGAGAAGTTACAAACCGAGACCGGCCCGTAGTTGATGTTATCGGTTCGGTCTATAGCCCGGACTGTCAAAATTGACTGCAAAGCCTGGCCCGAACAGTCGGTTCCTCGGTTTTCCGGATCGGTCCCTCGGTTTTTCTGCCTCAAACTCCCAGCCCTAGTAACTTGCATATCAAAATGAGTAAAAAAGAATTTGTAGACCTCATAGTCTCTCTATAGACCTTATGTCTAAGTATCTGCAAACAAATACTATATAATTGCTGTAAATCTGTATGTAATTAGGATTTTATTTAATTAGGATATCCTGTAATTATGGAAAGATTGTTTCCTATTAGAGTTAGACTACTCCTTTGTACTTGTATATATACCCTCATTGTGGATGAATAGAACTATCGAATTAACCCTGAATTGAAGTATTCTTTTCTACTTGGTATCAGAACCAGGTTCAATCCTTTGAACTTGCGCTGCATCCTTTGAATCCTGAACCCTGAATATCGAAGAACACCACAAACCGCTGCGTACCACCACCATTGAAATCAAACCATCCTGAATTTCAAACCACCATCACCCTACCTTTTTTTTTTCCAAAACATTCATATCCATCTTGAAACCCTTGAAAATCCAATCCTGCGAAAATCATGAATTCCTCAATGATGCAATCAGAGAAACAAGCTATGGGGCATTCGGAAACTACCGAATTTTCTGTTATGGCCCAACGCAAACAGGGTCCTCCTCCAGGCTTCTCAGGATCTTCTCCACACCGTCCTCTAGGTAAACCAAATCCATATGCAAACAAAAGGTGCATTATCTGTGGGGAATTAGGTCATAGCAAGGAGCGGTGCTATGAAGTGATTGGTTACCCTGATTGGTGGGACTTCACCAAGAAACCGCAAAAGAATCTGGGCAAGGCCGCTGTTGCTACTAAAGAGGAAGTTTACCTAGACAATGCCTCCGCTAATGTAGCGCAGTCAGGTATGAAGGGTAAGGTTACATTTAATAGTACATGGATAATTGATACAGGTGCATCTGACCATATGACCAATGACCCAAGTCTTGTGAAAAACCTTAGACGTTCCCCTCAAGACGTTGTCTCTACTGCTGATGGTACTCCAACTCCGGTCACCGGAGAAGGTTCTATTACTTTATCTGATACCTTAACCCTTGAATCTGTCTTAGTTGTTCCATCACTAGCTTATAATCTCTTGTCTGTTGGTCAAGTTATTTTATCTCTTGCATGTATTGTGACCTTCTATCCGTCTTTCTATGTGTTTCAGGACATTCTGACTCGACGAATTCTTGGTTATGGTGTTAGAAGGGGGAAATTATACTATCTGGATCTGACAGAGACTGGAAAGAAACAGAAGCATCTTTTGGGACAAGCTAATCAGATCAACGGGGTACAGAATGCGAAGAAGTTGTATGGTTATGGCATCGCCGTTTAGGTCATCTATCCTTTCGTTATCTTAAGAAGCTGCAACCTCAATTGTTTTCAGTTGTTAGTGATTTGGATTTCCACTGTGACATCTGTGAACTGGCCAAGAGTCACCGTATTTCATATTCACCAAGTCTTAATAAAAGTCCTGTTCCTTTTATGAAGATTCACTCCGATGTCTGGGGTCCTGCGAAAATTCCTTCTCTTTCTGGAGCTCGGTATTTTGTAACGTTTATTGATGATTGCACTCGCATGACATGGGTGTCATTACTGAAGAATAAGAGTGATGTATTTGGAATGTTTACCTAATTTCACAAAATGGTGGCAACTCAGTATCAACAATCCATCAGAGTGTTTCAGTCTGACAATGGTGGAGAGTTTGTGAATGGCCCTATGATTGAGTTTTGCCGGTCACATGGAATTCGTCATCAAACCTCCAATTCTTATACTCCTCAACAGAATGGTTTAGCAGAACGGAAGAACAGGCAGTTGATGGAAGTTGTTCGTGCTTCCTTGTTTGGCATGAATGTACCTCGGTCCTATTGGGGCGAAGCAGTGAAATCAGCAGCATATCTTATCAACCGTACTCCTTCACGGGTGATTGAGTTTCAGAATCCTCATCAGAAGCTTCATACACTTTTGACCATCCCTTCTATGCCTAATTTGGAGCCCCGGGTGTTTGGGTGCACAACTTATGTTCATATTCCTAAGCCTCAACGTAGCAAGCTTGATCCCCGTGCCCGTAAGTGTATATTTGTTGGTTATGCTGACTTCCAGAAGGGTTATCGATGTTATGATCCTCTTATTGGCACTATACATATATCTCTTGATGTCTCATTCAGTGAATATGAGCCATATTACTCAGGGGGAGCTTCTCAATCTTCCCTTCAGGGGGAGAGAGGTTATGAAGGGAATCCTTGTTCTATTATTGATTTTGATGTCTTTGAAGACTTGGAAGATTTGGAGGAACGATTTGAAGGTAGAAATTCCGAAACAGAAAATGCAACTGCCGAACAGAGTGTTGTAAATTCCGAAACAGAAAATTCGACTGCCAAACAGAGTGTTGTAAATTCCGAAACAGAAAATGCGACTGCCGAACGGAGTGTTGTGAATTCCAAAACAAAGAATGCGACTGCCGAACAGAGTGTTGTGAATTCCGAAACAGAGAATGCAACTGCTGAAACTGCCGAACAGAGCGTTGTGAATTCCGAGACAGAAGAGAAGACTTTTCTGGATAGTTTGAAACAAAATCAAGACGTATCCGAAGCTCACACACAAGATATTCCCCCTTCTGCCTCACCAACTGAAGATCCCAGTCAGAATGATCCACCTCAGGTACCCCTAAACTTTAATGAGTCTTCTGGGTTAGAAAGTGTCGAACCTAGGAAATCACAAAGGGTTACAAAGGGAATTCCTAAGAAACAATATGAACCAGATATCAAAGCCAAAGCTAAATACCCTATAGCTAATTTTATGTCTAACCATAGGATTTCTGGGTCACATGCACTTGTTGTTGATCAATTATTTACTGTATCTATTCCTAGTAACGTGCAGGATGCATTGACGAATCCAAAATGGACAAAGGCGATGAATGAAGAATTGGAAGCTCTTCAGAAAAATGCAACATGGGAGCTAGTACCTATGCCGGTTGGAAAGAAGACTGTAGGATGTCGTTGGATATTTACTGTGAAGCTTAATGCAGATGAAACTATTAATAGATACAAAGCGAGGTTGGTTGCCAAAGGATATACACAACGTTATGGGATTGATTATGAGGAGACTTTTGCACCTGTGGCAAAGATTAATACTGTCTGGATTCTAATCTCACTTGCAGCAAACAAAGATTGGTCCTTGCACCAGTTTGATGTGAAGAATGCGTTTCTTAATGGGAATTTGGAGGAAGAAGTGTACATGGATATGCCCCCAGGTGTTAAGAATTACCCAAGTGATGTTGGCAAGGTGTGTAAATTGAAGAAGTCTTTGTATGGCCTGAAGCAGTCTCCAAGAGCTTGGTTTGGAAGATTTTCAAAGTCCATGAAAGCCTTTGGGTACAGACAGAGCAATTCTGACCATACCTTGTTTATCAAACGCAAGAATGGTAAGATTACAGCTCTTATTGTGTATGTTGATGACATGATTGTTACAGTGGATGATCCGAAAGAGATGAATGAATTGCAAAAGTATTTGTCAAAGGAGTTTGAAATGAAGGATCTGGGACAACTGAAGTATTTTCTGGGTATTGAAGTTGCAAGGTCTAAGAAGGGGATTTTGCTTTCACAAAGGAAGTATGTCCTTGATTTACTTGCTGAAACAGGGATGCTGGACTGCAGACCAATGGAGACACCCATTGAGATGAATCACAGACTTGCTATTTATCCTGATCAAGTTCCAACTGACAAAGGGAGGTATCAACGTCTTGTAGGAAGGTTGATTTATCTTTCACATACTAGACCTGATATTGCTTATGCTGTGAGTGTTGTTAGTCAATTTATGCATTGTCCTAGTGAAGAGCATATGGATGCAGTCTTTCGTATTTTGAAGTACTTGAAGATGGCGCCAGGTAAAGGGTTACTGTTTCAGAAAAAAGATGAATTGGAAGTTGTTGGGTACACAGATGCAAATTGGGCTGGTGATAAAACTGACAGACGTTCTACATCTGGGTACTTCACTTTTGTTGGAGGGAACCTTGTCACTTGGCGTAGCAAAAAGCAGAAAGTTGTTGCCAGATCAAGTGCAGAAGCTGAGTTCCGAGGTATGGCACACGGAGTTTGTGAAATGTTGTGGATTCGTAATGTCTTGAAAGACCTGGGTTACAAGCTTAAAAAGCCTATGGATTTGCATTGTGATAATACAGCTGCCATTGAGATTGCACATAATCCAGTTCAGCATGATAGAACAAAGCATGTGGAGGTTGACCGTCATTTTATTAAAGAAAACCTTGACAGAAAGGTTATTCGCTTTCCATTTGTAAACTCAGAGGAGCAATTAGCTGATGTTCTTACTAAAGGAGTGTCCAGGAAGGTATTTGACAGCTCAGTTGACAAGTTGGGCATGATAGACATCTATGCACCAACTTGAGGGGGAGTGTAGAATTGCTGTAAATCTGTATGTAATTAGGATTTTATTTAATTAGGATATCCTGTAATTATGGAAAGATTGTTTCCTATTAGAGTTAGACTACTCCTTTGTACTTGTATATATACCCTCATTGTGGGATGAATAGAATTATCGAATTAACCCTGAATTGAAGTATTCTTTTCTACTATTAATACAAAGGAAAAAATAGAGGCTTTTATTACCTTAAAGAGAGCAAACAAAGAAAACCTCAAAGCTGCACTAAATTAAAGTTATCCGAACCTCAATTCATATAACAGTAATAAGAACACCAAAAATAATAAATCCCAAAATGCAAATAGATGGAGATAAGATCACAATCTAAATGGAAGAACAGAGGGAAGGAAAATAACAAACCTCAATCTAATAATCTGTAATACATAAACCCAGGGAGAGAATTGTTACCAGACCATGAGGAGCAAGAAACAAATCAAACTGAAAAAAGGGCCAATCAAGAACTTTAGTGAGATCTATCTTTAACCAAGAGGAAAAATCAGCAACATCAATATGACATGAACGTGTAAACGTACAAATATGAATGGGGAAGCCAAAGGAACATCAGAATCACTACCAAAACAGTAAACAAAAGCAATTTAAAAATTATAAATATCAATTTAGTAATTTTTCCAGTTTCGTAATAATAGATATAGAAAATTACTATATTCATTATACATACAAGGGTATTTGACCTAATTGGGAACTTACCTTTATTTAAATGATTACATCCTAGTTCTTCTAAAAAAAAAAAAAAATTATCACATCCTAGCTTGTTACACAAGGAAATTATCTTAACAAGAACAATGAGGCTGACCACATAGAAGGATGTTATCAGGGCCTCAGGGGAAGGCTCTCTTTTGCAGGGTTGGGATCAGCATCGTAGACTCTCACATATAGCTCTTCACCCAAATACCAATTTTGAGTTCAAATTTTGTGACCTCAAATTCCACATTCCAGGGTTGTCAAGGTATATATATACCGCACTCCACCCTCCTGGACTCCTGGGTACAGTACAACGCACCACTGGATCATAAAGGTTGTGGGTGTGTGTGTATTAGAAAGTCTTAACATTTTTGCCTAACATTTAAGTTTTTCTGATTTACTCCTTGGGGTCAATTTGTAGTTTAAAGTGCCCTTATTTTGATTTTCAATTTGATTGAAAATTTGTATAAATGATATACACATAAAAATATATAAACATCTAACAGTTGATTTGCAGAAATGTGGTCGAAAAGTAGGTCCCATACAAAAGTTTTCAACTAATGCTCATTTTAGTGGTCCTTATTAGAAAGATTCCCTATTTTAATAATTTGACACAAAATTTTTGTTCACCTCATGTATGCGGTTCAGAAACAATACCATATCTTTGCTTGAGAGTAAGCCATACCTCCATAGATGTTTGACAACCGATTACCAGAGTTAAAGCTTCTGCAGAAAGTGTGGTTGTAAGCATGAAGATAAGTAAACTATCTTGTTCCATCCATTTTTCTCGAGCAGCAGAGTTGTTGGTGAGAGAGCCATCATCACCAACAAGGAATTGGGGTGGACAGAGATGAGAACCATCAACAAACTTCAAGAGACCATGACCTCTGAGATGATGTTGCATCTGAAACACCCAAGTAGGGTAATTAGTCTAGTCCAATCTGACAGAGGTGATGTTGCAGGTTTGATAGGATACATCATTTTTTCTTTTGATCCAAAAACAATGAATCTTGAAGAGTAACACAAACAGCTTGATTTACATACAGATTTCAATGAATCAAGAACAAACATAATAGATCTGAGTAGAGACGACTTTCTCTTTCACTGGTAATTGATGATTTTGTATCTAGTTTATCTGATTTTCTTGATGATTTTATTTGGCATTTGAACAAATTTTGGTTTTTCAGACTGGTAATCGAACAAAGAAAGCTAAGGTTTTGAACCGGAATTGCAGCGGAGAAGTGGTGGTGAAGAGATGGTCAGGCCACCATGAGCTCTGACACCATGTTAAGTTTTTTTGATGAAGAAGGTGAAACGTTGAAGAACGAAGAAAAAATAGAGGAAAGCAAAGAAAAGACTTGGAGCTGATTTGATATTTTTCTGATTGTTTACAAAAGACCCTAATTGCTTAACACTTCTAATTGCACTTAACCACTACTTAGGGCAACTCCAACTATGAAGTCTCATTTGGGGTGCTATCCTCATTTTAGCACCTCCTTCTTACACTGTTCATATAACACTCAATTCTTATTTCTAACAATAAAGTATTATATGGGGGTACGTGCTACTTTCACCATTCTTGATTAAAATATAATATGAGTATAATGTTTATTGATATTATATTTAGAATATATTAATTAATTTAATTAAAAATATGTGGCCCCGAGCTACTGTTCATGGTCCTGGTTCTAGAAAAGTCGCAGATTTGAGACTTGGTTTGAGACCAAGTCCTATATTTTTGAGACCAACTCCCCCCAAAATGGATTGTTGGAGAGCCCAAGTCTCATTTGGATCTCAAATATGGGATAAAGCCCCTATGGTTGGAGTTGCCCGTATAGTAATCAGTTACTAACTAACTAATTTTCTTTCTCTCACTATGCCAATAATAGCTTCAGACGACAGATTATATCTGTCGTCTGATATGCAAATTATATGTAGTCATCTCTTATAGCATCAGACTACAGATATCCTCTGTCGTCTGTTCTCACTCAGACAACAGAAGTTTCGTAAGGATCTGTCGTCTGAACAACCCAACTTTGAAGGATATGGAACTTTCTGTAGTTATTAATCATATACAACGACATATTAATGTTGTTGAAATGAGGTAAAAACTACAGTTTTAATAAAACCTCTGTCGTCTGAAGACAAATAAGAAAACATATATATGTGGTCTGAAGTTACCAAACTAAAGACTTGTTTGACAATCTGTTGTTTGAATGCATTTTTAACGACATTTAATTGTTGTTTGTAAATCACTTATAATTGGGTAAATTATGCTCATATGTCGTCTAAATAGTTGTAAGACTTTATTTTTATGTCGTCTGTCTCGTATTCCAACCATAATTTTAAGTTTTTATGTTGTTTGATAGAAAATAAAACTTCGCGTTTCTGTTGTTTGATAATCAATTGAACTTCATTTTTATGTTGTCTGTTAGAAGTATTTATGTTGTTTGATAGTGAATTGAACTTCAGTTTTCTGTTGTCTGTTAAAGGCATATTTGTTGTTTGATAGTGAATTGAACTTCAGTTTTCTGTTGTCTGTTAAAGGCATCTCTATTGTTTGACAGTGAAATAAACTTCAGTTTTCTATTGTTACTGTATTTGTGATACAACATATCATAAACCTGCATTTGTTGGATTTGAACCATAACAAACCTCATTCTATACAGTAGTCAATCGAGAAAGGCAGATTAATTATAAGATCTGAAATCAACAAATTCCTCATTGCATAAATCAACCCACCAAAATACATTCCCATCAGTAGCATAATACTAAACTAGCTAGCATGCTAGCCTTTACATTAAATGATTTTAATGACTGCCATTGTTGCACGGATCTTAATCTAACTAAGACAAAAACCTAGTAGCATCCATAGAGTAGTTACAGCAACTGCATGCATTTGTTCAACACTTTCCATCAGTTCTGTCAAAATGCACAAAAGCAGTTCCTAGCCACTACTACTACTCATAACCTACCAGAAACAAAAGCATATATATAGGCAGTTCTGTCAAAATGCACAAAAGCAGTTCCTAGACACTACTACTGCTCATAACCTACCAGAAACAAAAGCATATATATAGGCTGATACTTAATTTTCTGGGAACTTCAAAACATGCTCAACCCATTCCGCTCGGATCTCATCAATATCATTGACTGTGTAAACCAAATTTGACCTCGTTCCCCACTGCAATAAGGAAATGCAGCAAATTAAATATGAAGTTTCATGCACAGAGCATGCACGTACTATATCATATGGAAGTTATATGCATATTGCAGATCATTAAATCAAGTACAAAAGCAGTTTAACAATAACTATATGTCAATTGATAAAAATCATAGAACTGTTTTCATTACTGTAGAGCATCTAAAACAAAACATGATCTTATTGTTCAAAAAATAGGCTATATAAGTTTGAGGTTTGCTTGGTTACAATCGCTCCTGGAACATTTTTCAAAAAATAGTTGGTCTAGTTTTTTTATGCGAAAATAGTTGGTCTAGTTGAGCCTATCCAAAAGTTGCTTGTTCCAGTTCTATCTACACAAAAAGTGGTGCAAGAGCTGCAATGACATTGCTGGTTCAATGTCAGCTTCCCTATTATAGTGAAAAACACAAAACATGTCAAGATAAAACCCACTTCTCTGTAATGGAAATTTGTTTCTAAGAACGTTGCAGCAACAAACACCTCACAATTACAAAGACCCTCACGATTCATACAGTTAGACCAGCTCTATCAAAATAGGCTAAACAAAAGAATATGCATCCCCAAGCTACCACTCTGTAACAACAGAAAACATATAAGATTGACTAAGGGATCTGGTATAACTTAAATGACTGCAAGAATTTGCAGCTTATTGGCAATATTTACTCTTAAAAGAACAAAACAGAGAATAATCAGAAGAATCGAAGAGAACACAGTTCATTTCAAGCACAACACTAGAGACCAAAACACTGGAGGCAAGAACCACATAGCTAGCAAACAGCAGAAGAAAAAACACATAAAAGGGCACATAACTCCATTCACAAAATCTAAGAACAAAAGAACAAACTATAGCAACTCAGAATATATATCAACTTCTATTGGCATTACTTTGTTCAAACACGTCTTTGTATAATTGTGTGTGTAACGTACAGGCATCACTGACTATATGCTAAGGCACCTTGAAGTAGGAAGTTCAAACAAGCAATTCTATAATTGCCAAAAAGAAAAAGAAAAAAGAAATTTCCAGTACAATATTCACAGGGGAGAAAGAATCCAAGAAAAGACAAGTACATAGTTACTATTTTTTTTCACACTTGAGCTGTCAAGAAAAATGAAGTTGAATGAAGAAAAATTTTGTAGAGGTTTACCTGCGAACTGTTTTGTTTATCAGGGACTCTTTTTTGTCAGGAAGAGGATGGGCTAGTGTGAAAGTTGTTGTTTCATTTCCTGTTTGTGGCGTAAAGGTTTCCACGTCTAGATAGATGCCTTTGACTATGGAGCCATTTGCTTCATTGATTTTGATCTGGAATGTATGGATTTGGCCTTTTGTCTACTCTATCACTTGTGGAACTGTGTCTTGTGTTAGAGATGAGTTCTTGTTTATCAGGTCTCTACACATAATAAGAAGAAATAATTTAAAAGAAAGAAAAAAAAGAGAGCAATGAGTGAATGTAAAAGATGCGAAATAAAGTTGCATCAGCACTAACTTAATAGTAAAAAGGATGCAGTTTAGAAATCTTAAAATGCATTGACATATATTCAAACATACATTAGCAAATAAACTGTAACTAAATATTATAATCTATCACTTATAAATGGACTGTAGAAGCTTGTTGTTCTCAAAGACAAATTCTACATAAATTATCATGATCAATCGTATTGGTATTGCATTTGTTTCACAACTGCAAGAAGCTTGAGTGTATGTTATCCATCACATAGCTATCAATATATCTATCATTATCGGATACAATTTCAAAACTGGCAAAACAGATGCCAAATATCAAAACTTCAAAAGTCTAATAGTTTCTGGCAAAGATTCCTTTAACAGTGAAGACTTGCTTAGTGCCGTTCTTTAGTTTCATCAGTTTTAGCCCTCAAAGTTTGTTGCAGGAAATTGGGTATATAATTGTTCATCCTTCTCATCCTAGTTATATATAAAATATTGGAACCCTACATGAATGTCTTGGCATATAGATAATCAAGTATTAAGTATCAAGTATCAAGTGTTATGTATGAACCGTCAATGATAGAGAAACTAAGTTTGCAGAAGCTCATGTCCATGAAACTGATATAAATCAATATGAGCATAAATGAATACTTGTACAAATGTACCCATGTTCTCAAACAGAAGTTCCAAAAGGTCCTCGTGACATTAATTGTTGACATTTCTTTTACTTTACCAAATGATGCATAATCATAAAATCTAATGACCTGAGTATTGACGTAAACACATTTTTCCAACTTTGCAAGATAAACACATGGGCTAATAATATGTAAACGATCAGATCATAAGCCATCAGTTTAGCAATGAAGGAATTAATAGCTCCACACACCAAAACACAAATTCATTGAGTTAAAAAGAGACAAAGACGAAAGAAAGTGGAAATATTAGCATGGCTGGGTTCACTGGCTCTCACCTAATTCTTAATTACAATACCCTAAACACAGAACAATAATTTGAAACAATATTAATCACTGGTTAAACTGTTTCATTTCAGTTAAGATTTGGTTAGGAAGAAAACTAATGATTCTTTTGGTTGCTGCAATTGTGAAACACATGGTTTATACTTTTTGAATTTCAATGTTTCCAATAAAACAATAGCAGAAAAAGGTGAAAATTGAAGTGGAATGGGTAGGGAACAATCTCTACATACATTCATAATATAGAAGAATTTAGAACTGATCTTATCCAAGAATTTCACATAATTTAACTGTTAAAAAGCAGTCCAAATATACATTTAATTCAATTTGTAGTATGTAGTTCAATAGTGAAAACATAATACACTATGATTACACATAGCAACTTACCCAAATTCTAATTCACTCAAACAGCAAAGAAGCTGCTTCCTTTAAGCACAGACACACTAACCTCCAAAATCACAGTTCAAAGCATCAATACGAAGTCGAATTCCACTATAAATTTCTTTGCAACTGAAAATCAAACCATTTGCATTCAATTTTCTGTGAATTTAACTACTTTTACACAAAAGCTCGACCAAAAAACTTTTCTCTTTTGAATCCTAAGAAAGATAAAATATGCAATGACGAAAGTATTTTCCCATGTATTCATTCCATACAGGATAATGAAAACTAAAATCTTTCAACATTAGTGAAATAACCGTATGATTGATTCTATGATTGGCTGCCCAAAATCAGATTAAGAACCAGATCTCTTTCATTTGTTTTACTTTACTCTTTCTGTCTAACAGCGTTAAAAAAACCTGTTGTTCTTGCAATTATTCAAAAGCTAGAACAGAGGCTACACAAAAAAAACGAAATTTCATATATGAACTATGATCTTCGATTAACAAAACAAAGAAACAATAAAAGGTTTTGTCTTGAAAGATTATAAAAGCTGATAAATCAGTTACTACAACTGAAAACATGAAATCAAAAAGTGAATTAAAGGTAATCACTTTGGGTATATGAACAAAAGATGAACAACTATGATATTCATCTTGATTTTGTTTGAAATCACTCAAATCAGTAAGACAATAACAGGAAGACAGTAAGCAAATATTCATACAACTCTTCTCAGTTACCAATCATTCATTATTCATAGTATCATACACAAGAACTGAATACCCAGAAAGGCAGCAACTTACCAAGCTTGAAGAATTCGAAATCGAACCAGAAATCGAACCAAACTTGAGGATGTCTATGCTTTGCTGCAAATTGAACACATGAAATTGAAAACCCAGAAAGCAAGAGACCGATTGATTGAAGAATGAAGCTTGAAGAGTGAAAAAAAGAAACCGAGAAACCCAGACTTGAAGATTGAAGACTTACCAAACTTACTTTACCCAAACTTCTATACCCAAAACTTCCATACCCAAACTTGCTTTGCCGGAATCGCAGGAGGATGAGAGTGTGTGTGAGCTTGAGAGGGTGAAAGGGATTGAGGGTGGATTGAGGGACTGAGGTTCATGAGAGTGAGATCGAGCGTGCGAGGGAGAGATTGGCTGAGAGTCAGAGGCGGCAAAACGAGCCCGAGTTTTTAGATCTAGGGTTGGTTCTTTTTTTCTTTCAGCTAAGGGAAAGGTCCTAGCAAAAGGAGCCCGAGTTTTTCTTTTTTAGCCAAGGGAGGGATCAAATACTTTACAATATTATTAGCAAATTAGCTGTCAGTTTCCCGTTTACTCAGACGACATATGAATGTAGTCCTAATTTTCCACTTGTTTCCCATTTACTCAGACGACATATGAATGGTGTCCTAAATTTCCACTTTTTCATGCAAATTTATCAGTTCTTTCAGACGACAGATGTTAATGTCTAAAAGTCCGGCGGTAGCTGGACCTTTGTTAACGCTGATCCGGTGGGCGGATCGATACTTGTGATGTTCTCAAAGTCTTCGCTACCTGTCAAGTAAAATACAAAGGGCGTCAGAGGGAGACCGCGTTGGGCGGTCTTCAACTCTCCGATGCCTAAGTTAGTCAATGTATTTATGTTGACAAAGTAACAGTAGGTAAGTATTGAATGCGTAATTAATGAGGATAGAGGAGAGAACATTTTATAGGTGAGGAGGAGGCTGACCTCCTCCTTGTTTTCGATGTGGGACTGATGTGCTTCAGTTCCCAGCTCTGGGAGCTACTGATGCCATTTTGGCACGGCGCGTGGCGGCGCGTCGGCGGTGACCTGGGGGTGATCCGACGCTGTGGTTGTAGCCCGCCTGGCGGTGTGTCTGCATGTCATTCCTTTGGTTGGAATTAGTACCTTTGGCGGTACAATGAGCGTGGCCCATTATAGCTAATTATGCTTGCAAATGTACATGTATGTACAAGTCCCCCAAGTCCCCAGTCAAGGAGGGCAATCTTGGTCGGGGAGTTGCTCGGCGGTTTGAAGCGTTTTGTTCCGCTATACTTGCAAGAGCATAATTAGCGTCAGTGCGTTGTCAACCATGGATTTTGTGAGCAAACGCTTTATACCCTTTCGGGTGGGCCCCTGCTAGGCCCCCCAGGGAGTCCCCCACTCCCCGGCTAAGATAGACCTCCGGATGGTCGGCTAATTGTTTGTTGAGGGGGAGCTGCACGGAGCAGAGGGTGTTGGGTAGCGAACCCTGTAAGACCTCGGAAATTTGTTATTAATTCCTAAATGTTTCCTGGGATTAATAAAGTGTTCGTTTGTACGATTTCGTGGTTCGAGGGTGGAGTGGAATTATTTTCGGACGAATAATTATTCGAAGTGCACGTTTTAGGGGGTTCACAAAGGTTGACTTTTTATACGTTTAGATTCTGTGAGATCTTCCTTCACGAAAGTCGTAGAGCGCGTCGATACAAGTTCGTGGACATGTGGAACGCGAAAATCGGAGTTCGTATGAAGAAGTTATGGCCGTCGGAAAACGTTTCCATTTTGGTATATATGGGATTTTTCCGAAAATTAATCAGAAAATCTGAAGTTTTCATTTTGGGAAACTTTTCTCTCTCTTCGGTCCCGAGCTCAGTTTCGCCTTCTCACCTTCGCCGGCCGATTTCTTCCTCTTCCGGCCACCTTTTGCTTCGATTCCAAAGGGAATCCTGCTCTCCTCAGTCCCATCTACACGTCTATGGTGGTGATTCGTCGTGGGAAGCACTGTAGATGACGCTACAAGGGCGGGAAGTTTGGCGGCGGCGATGCTTCGAACCCAGATCGGAGATCACTTTTCCGGCCACCATAGCCGGTGATTCTTGAGGGCTTTTGCAGCCCATTGGACGTTGATGCTTCCCTCCAAGCGGCTTGCAACGATTCAAAGTGTGGAGGTCGAATTTTGAAGATTGTGATTCTAGGGTTCATCGGTTTTCAAAACTTGCGAGGTAAATTCCGGCCAAATGGCTTTGATTCTGACTTTGTGCTAGTTATGAATGTTTTAATTGGAGTTGAGATGAAGAACTTTGATGTTGGAAGTTTTGTCAAATTTTGACTTTGGTTTGGTGGCGGTGCCGCCACTGTGGTGGTGGTTTCCGGCGGCTTCCGGCCACCTCTGGGGCAGTTTCTGCTCCTCAGTGCGATCTACTCGTCGATACGAGCATTTCGATGTATAGTTTGTAATTTTTGGAAATCGTATGAGCATGTTATGAATTTTCCAAGTTTTAGGGTTTTCGGTTCGATCGGTTTTCTATCCGTGAGGATTCGGCCGTCCGATCGACTTGTAGTTTTGTTGTGTTGATCGTATAAGTATTCCGGAGACCTCGGGTGGTCTCGGATGAAGTTTTGCCTCGATTGGCGTTACTTTTGGATGGTTGGATCGATTCGGGAGTTCGGAAATTAATTGTTTTTAGTGTTTCGGATACTTAATCGAGGTTGTATTTTATTAGGTGTTTGCCGAAGTTGTTTAGACGGATTTTTATGCTTGTGTATCTCATATGGTGTGTGAAGACGCAGCAGGATATGGAGGTGAGTAAATCTCACGGTGTTTCGGTTGATAAATTAGTTATGTTTAATTTAGTAGATTTAATTGTTAGCATGAAAAATCATTTTCGAAACAAATTATTTGTTTTAAAATATATGAACTTGATCGACAACGGTTCATGGGTAAGTATAACAATGTTTTGATATAAAATGATTTTCGAGAGGATTATTTATAAAACTATAGTTGGTATTAGTGGTCATTCCTGCTTGAATGACTACGTATATATATATTTACGTGGAATATATATATATATATATATATATATATGGATGGAGTGGCGTTGTGATATGTATATGTTTGATGATTATATTGTTGAAAGAGTGATTTGGAGTTGTGATGTGACAATTGTGAGTCGGTAGGTTACAGGGGTAACCTGGGTTTTGCTCTGAGGGCCGAAAGGTTTGAAGTCCGAAGGTTACAGTGGTAAACCTGGGTGTAATGATATCGGGATACCAAGCCTTTGGCCGGGTTATTGGTTACGATACAGTTAGAGCTCTAGTCTGTCTGCAATTGTACTTCTTGGGGGATAACTTTGTGTTATGGCACTCAAGGGTACATGTTTGTAAAAGAGAGTTCGGGTGGGTTCTTTCTTTTATTGTCCAAGAAGGACTTGATTTTCATATTATGGGTGAGTTGTGTTAATATGATTTATTTGGAGTCGATGGGTGAACATCGACTATCGACTTTAGTTTGGAATTGATGGGTGATTATTGACTTTAGTGTGAGTTGTTTGACTTCTTCATTTATTTTCTTTTTTACTTCTAATTGTTGAATTTTATGTAATCTCCTGAACTAAGTTATATGCAGAGATTACTGTCTTTTGAATTGTTTGTTTTAATGTAATCTCCTGAACTAAATTTTATGCAGGGATTACTATGGTTTCTTTGTTTGATTTTTAAGTAATCTCCTGAACTAAGTTTCTATGCAGGGATTTCTATGAATTCTTTTGTTTGTTTTCATGTGATCTCCTGAACTAAATTTTATGCAGGGATTACTGATTTTGCTTAATTCTTATTGTGGGTACAGTTGTGGGTTGTGATCTGTAGTGATTGGAAAATGAATTGAGAGACAGAGCATGTGGGTTTTTAGTTGGGTTGAATTATTGAGCATGTTCTTGATTAATTTGAACTTGATGTTTGATTTTATTTTGTGGAATTAAATGTTGTTGCTTTAATTATCTCACGAATTGAGAAATTATAAGCATGAGTGACGTGAGTCATTTTAATTGAGTTTACTCATACGGGCTGAAAGGCTTACCGGGTTTGTTGTTTACATTCCCGGTGCACTATTCTATGGTGTAGGGGTTATTGTGCAGGTTTGAATATCGAGTGATCATTATCAAAGCTGAGGTGTACGTTCGATGGCGTGGACGTGGAAGAGTGCTCTTAGTTTTAAGTCTTTCGCTGGGTAGTGAGTTGTGGTGGGTGTGTTTACTTATTGAATTGTCATTCAGTTTGATTTGTAAACTATCTGTAATGGAATATGTGACTCTAAAGAACGAGTCGGTATTGACATTGTGAGTTTAGTTTGTTTGTTGCTTAGTTCAAATGAAAAATTTTCTATATGTATTTTCTTTTGTTTGTTCTCGCGTTTCGGATTTGAATTTAATTATTCAAAATTCGGGGCGTGACAAACCCAATCTTAGTACCCGAGTGACGGGGGTCAACGTGCCTGATCAGGGCCGTCGTAGACTGTTGACAAGTCCCCGTGTCCCGTAGGGACCGTCTGACCGTAACGCCGCGTGGCGGTCGTTGTCAGAGTGAGGCGTGGCCTCGGGATCCACCGCTGGCGGATATCCCCCCGCTGACTGCAGCAGGAAGCAGCGTCCAGTAGACGTGCCTGGCGGTACTTCATTGAGCGATATTGCACTGAACAAAGCACGCAACTTGCAAGATGAAAAGGGGGTCCGCCAGATGTGTGTGGCGGAAGACGCCCCGCTTGCAGGGTGGCAAGGGAGAAGTGCCGCTGGCGGGGTTTCGCTCAGCGGAGACTTCGTCTCTTGGAAGATGACAAGGGAGAAGTTCCGCTGGCGGGGTTTCGCTCAGCGGAGACTTCGTCTCTTGGAAGATGACAAGGGAGAAGTTCCGCTGGCGGGGTTTCGCTCAGCGGAGACTTCATCTCTTGGAAGATGACAAGGGAGAAGTTCCGCTGGCGGGGTTTCTCTCAGCGGAGACTTCGTCTCTTGGGAGATGACAAGGGAGAAGTTCCGCTGGCGGGGTTTCGCTCAGCGGAGACTTCGTCTCTTGGAAGATGACAAGGGAGAAGTTCCGCTGGCGGGGTTTTGCTCAGCGGAGACTTCGGACGGTTGGGGAAGTCATCCCCAGTGGTTACTTCTACGAGACGCTTCGTTTGGTGGTGGTTGACACGTGTCCAACCCGTAGAGGGTTAGCGTGAGGAGGTTTGTCTCCTAAGCCTGGCCACCTTCTCGCCATAAATGATAGTAATTATGGATTCCGTAACCGAGGCGACGCCTCGGTTAATCCGGAGAGTAAGTGGAGGTCTGCGACACGTGTACGGCTGTTGTGTTATGTCGTTTTTGAGCGGACGGCTGAGAACGCGCTGATGTTGACATAAAGAGGGGGGGGGGGGGGGAAACTCAGCGAGATTTGACACTTTGGTAAAAGCTTCAAACTCACAGTCGTCGTCTTCTCGCTCTGTTCGTCCGAGACTGAAGAAAGAGGTTGCCGGAGCTTTGAGATACAGTTCCCGGAGAAACGACGATCTCACTCCCCTAAGATTGCTGCGCACCATCACATCGTAGGCTTCACCCCCGAGGTTGGTATCTGAATTCCCCTTTCCCTGTTTCATTGAATCTGCTATTTTTCTGGGTTTTGTTGTTTTTGGGTTTGGGAGGGTTTCTGTTCTTTGGCGTGTTCTGAGGTGCGAAGTGAGATTTGGGGGGGAGGCGTTGGGTTATGGTGATTGGCAGAGAGTTGACGTTTAGGGATTTGCTAGATGGTCGAATCTGGGTTGAGTGTGCTTGTTCTTATTTTGGCATTTTCTGGGTAAATTGTTCTTGATGTTCTTGGTTAGAACTGATGTAAGAATAGGATAGATCTGTGTTTGTGCTAACTAGTGTGGGTTTTAGGGTTTGGGATGGCTAACGTCATAGAGATTTCGAGCAGTGAGGATTCCGGGTCTGACGTGTCGTTCAGCGCGGCGGATAGGATATTTATTGACTCGTTGCGTCCGTCTGCCCATGCAGGAACCTCACTGCCAGAACCGCTAGAGGTTGAGCCGCTACAGACCATACCTTGGGAAGTAGCAATGGGTCGTGGTCCACGTCCAGAGAGCTCTAGGGCGGGTGAGGCCGCTGCTGCCAAAGCTAGGCGTGACGAGCGTTTAGCGAGCAATAGCGCTGCCAGCGGCTCCGCTGGGGAAGAAGAAACAGCGGTGGAGAATGCTGAGTCAGCGTGGTTCCTCCAGGATGGCACCGCCGTTGACGAGGCAGGAGGGCGGATGAATGCCGCCGCCGTCACTCGACTGAAGAAGACGTTCCGGTTGCCGGGCTCGGTGAAGCTGCGCCCGCCGTCGGTGGATGAGAAAGCGTCGATTCTCCCAGAGGGATTTGCGGCGGCACATGAGGCGATATTCCGCCAAGGAGTGACACTCCCGCTGGTGCCCAATCTCCAAATCTTGGTGTGCGAGTTTGGCCTTACTTTTGGTCAGATTTGCCCCAACATGTGGCGGTTGATGTTGGCGATGAACTCACTGTGGCTGTTGTCCGGGTGCGAGGGGCCTACTGTGGCGGAAGTGCTTCACTTCTACGAGTTGGTCTACGTGAAGCGCCAGGGTTGTAGAGGGCAAGTGAACCTGAGCCGCCGCCAGGGAGCGCCCAAGCTGATCGAGAATCTAAGGGATTCAATGTCCTACTGGCGGGGGACCTTCTGCGTCGCCACAGATGGGTGGGAGTATCAGGCTGGGGCGAATGAGGAAGGGCTGACGTTTAGGATTAAGTCGGAGTTCCAACCTATTCGAGGTTGGTAACCAGTTTCCGCTGTATGTAGCTGGCGGGTGCCTGTATTTTGCAAATGTGCTTTTACTAATAGATTTGTGTTTGTGCAGCGGGATTGCGGTACAACTTAACGCGCGAGGAGGAGTGTCGCGTAGCACGGATCAGAGGTTGTTGGCGGAACCGCAACCTGCTGGACTTCCGACTTCTGACTGGTTGGGAGTTGCTAGTCGAGCAGAAATTAACTCGCTCCGTTGGTAAGAAATTTCCGCCTTACTGCTCTTTTTTTTGTAATAACTAGCCCACTGACTGGTTTATTGTTTTTTTTTTTTAGAAACGCCGCCAGGTAACAAATCGAGCCGCGACGCTTTCGAAAAAGCAATGGACCGCGCGGAGATTGATAACTTCCTGGAGACAATGTATGCCGAGGGGTTGGCGGCCCAGAAGACCGTAGTGAACCCCGAGACACTGGCGCTGAGCCAGTCGGAGGTTCCGGTGGTGTTGTAGATGCCGCTCCACTCTCACCTTGGCGACGACGGCCTGCCCGTCGTTCAGGCGGGGGTCCCCGTAGCAGGCGGCAAAAAGGGGGCCGCAACAGCGGCTGCTGCAAAGGAAAGGGTACCCGCCAACAGGCGTGGTTCCCAGAAAGAAAAGCCGGTGCAGCCGGCAGGGACTGTCACCGCCCCAAGGGAGGAACCGCCGCTGAGGGTGACGAGGGCCGCTGGCGGGAACACAAGGGTGCTTGAGAGGAAGCGCCGGCAGGTAGACTCCCCCGACGAGGAAGAGGGGGAGGACGTGGAGATTGTCGGGGGCCGGCAGCAGAAGAAGGCCCGTCAAGCCCCACTCAAAGCTGCTGTGGTGGAAGGGGAGGCGCCCGCCGCCAGTGACCTGGACTCATTCGCCGCCTACGCGGAGTTTATGACAGATGGCGAGAGGGAGTTCCTCTTCCATCTGTGCGAAAGGCTAGGGTTTGGCGGCCTAGCGGGGATCTCGCGCCCAACCGCGATTGACCAATCGCCCTACAGCTCGGCGTTTGGTCAGATTTTAGCTGGCCTCCACGACATGTTTGAGGCGGCAAAGAAGCAGCCTCTGGTCGAAGGGGAGCTGAGGGAGGAGATTCAAAGCCTCCAGAGGGAGCTGCCGGAGGCGAGGGAGAAGCTGGCGGATACAGAAAGGCGGCTGGTCAAGGCGGAATGTGACTTTGCCGACGTCCGTGGTAAGCTCAATGTGGCCATCGAGCGGGACTTGGAGAGGAATGATCGCGTCTCCAAGTTGGAGGAGGACATCGCCCTGCTGAAGGAGCGGATAGCCGCTAAGGACAAGAAACTTATTATTGTGCAGCGGGAGTCCGCCACCGGGGCGACGGAGCTGAAGTGGCTGGAAGGCCAGGTCACCCGCCTGAGGGCTGAAGGGAAAACTGCCGCGGCCGTCGCTGTTGAAGCATTCAAGCAGTCGGCGGAGTACGCGAAGGCGATGACCGAGTCCGCGAAGGCTGGGGCCTTGGCAAACATAGAAATGCTGAAGCGGAAGGGCGCCATCGACTTCGTCAAAGCGTCACAGCCCGATGCGCCGCCGGCCAAAAGTGCCCCGCCGGAGAAAGAGGTCGTGCCTGCCCCAGCGGGAGGTGCCCGCTCAAGCAGTGGGGAAAGCGGCGCACATCCGACGGAAGGGTCCCAGCAGACTCCCAATCCCACCCGTCGGAGGTGTCGCGTGCTGGATTCCTGGCGGCGCACACCCGGGCGGACGGCACCATAGAGACCCCAAGTCCGACAGCCCGAGGGTCCGATCAAACGAGTCGAGCGATCGTGCCGCCGCCTGTTGAAGCAGAAGATGCCGAAGGCAACCCCTGAAGCCAGCTGGGACCGCAATAGATTCTTTTTTTTTTTTTTTTTTTTTGTGTAGCCGCTGAGGCATAATAACTTGTAACAAATATTTTGAAATGGCATGAAATTTTCGAAGTTGTGTTTGCTATGATGTGTTTGCGCCGCTAGTGCTTTGACTTGTATTTTTCTTTTGTTAATCAATGAAACATTAAAGGAATTAAGATTGGTCCAAGTGCACCACGTAGCGGACGTAGTCCGCTGACGATTGCTGGCGTGGCCAGTTGCCCTCAGTGCTAGACTTGGTAACAATGGTTTGAATAATTCCTCGTTTCATTGATAGCTGACTGATCAGCGTGTACAAAAGTGGGGTAGTACCCGTTGGGTAGCTTCCTTTAGCTAAATATTGAACAAAAATTTAGCTAAGTCAAGATGCTCCTGGGTAGCGGCATGACTATTTGTAGTAATACCGAAGGTCTTCGGTATTCCAAGGGTGGGTCGACGTGACGCCATCCTTGTCCATTAAGTAGAAGGTGCCTGGGCTAACGACTTCCACAATTTTGTATGGACCTTCCCAAGTTGGGCGAAGTTTTGTTGGCGGTGGAATTACTTCCTTCATTACCCAGTCCCCCAATTGGAGGTTCCGGGCCTTGACTCTGGCGTTGTAGAAACGCGATACCCGTTGTTTGTTTTGCAAGTTGTGCAAATGGGCCTTGTGTCTTTTTTCTTCTAGGAGGTCCCTGTCCAGGTTGACGCCGTCGCTGTTGGTCTCTGGGCAGTAGCCTTCGACCCTAGCGGTAGGCTGAGTTACTTCAACAGGTAGGACAGCCTCTGTTCCGAACATCATACAAAAGGGTGTTTCGCCGGTGGCGGAAGTTGAAGTTGTCCGGATAGCCCATAGAACTTCTGGCAGCTTCTCCGCCCATAAACCCTTGGCGTCGTCGAGCTTCTTTTTTAGCAGCTTCTTGATTATCTTGTTTGCTGCTTCGACCTGGCCGTTGGTTTGGGGATGGGCGACAGATGCAAAACTCAACTTGGTGCCAAGGTTGGCGGTAAAGGAGATGAGTTCCTTGTTGTTGAACTGTGTGCCATTGTCTGTAATGATTGTATGTGGGACACCATAGCGGCAATAGATGTTCTTCCAAAGGAAGTGAATTACCTTGGCGGTAGTTATTGCCGTGAGTGGCTCCGCCTCTATCCACTTGCTGTTGTAATCGATGGCAACAATAATGTACTTGAATTGGCCCTTGGCGGTTTGGAATTTTCCCATCAAATCGAGGCCCCACGTGGAGTGAATCCATGGGCCGATGATAATTGACAGCGGCTCTGCCGGTGCATGTGGGAGATCTGCAAACTGCTGGCATTTGTGGCAAGACCTCGAAATCCGCCGGGCGTCATCACCAAGTGTGGGCCAGAAGTAGCCCTGTCGCATTGTGCGGTTGGCCAAGGATCTGGCGCCTGAGTGGTTTCCACATTCTCCGCCATGGATTTCCGTTAGGACGACATTTCCCTCCTCTGGGGTTAGGCAGCGGAGGTTAGGATGGGTGAATCCTTGGCGGTAGAGCTTGTCATTCTGGATGTTGTAGCGGGTTGCTCGTCGCTTGAGCTGTCTCGCCTGGACCTTATCCTCTGGCAATGTGTCGTTGCGCTTGTATGCAATGATCTCATCCATCCAGCTGGGACTAACCTCAATGCTGAAGATCTCCGCCAGGGTTTTTGTGATACTCGGCCTGTCAAGGCACTCCACTCTTGTGTCCGCTGGACTTTGATGTGGTTGGGCGGTTGCCAATCTCGCCAGTGAATCAGCCCTAGCGTTCTTTTCCCTGGGGATTTGTGTGATGGTGTGAAATTTGAACTTTTTGAGCAGCGTTTTGACGTACCCCAAATATGCCGCTAACTGCTGGTCCTTGGCTTGGAAGCTGTCGTTGACCTGGTTAACGACTAATTGAGAGTCGCTGAATATGTTGACGCTGTCAGCCCCTGAGTCAATGGCGAGGAGCAAGCCGGCAATGAGGGCCTCGTACTCCGCCATGTTGTTTGAAGCTTTGAAGTTGAATTTCAACGCGTACTCCGCGTTTAGTCCCCCGGGTCCTGTTAAGATGATTCCGGCGCCGCTGGCGGAGCCGTCCACATGCAGGTTCCAATCTGACTGTGGGGGAGTTGCTTCCTCAGCGGTTACCATTTCTGCTCCGGGCCCTGGCTCGGTACCGGGTTCAGGCTGACGCTCGGTGAGTTCAGCGATGAAGTCCGCCACTGCCTGGCCCTTCATGGCGGTTCTTGGCTTGTATTCTATATCAAACTCGCTGAGCTCAATGGCCCACTTGCTGAGGCGCCCTGAGTGTTCGGGGTTCTGCATTACTTGCCTCAGCGATTGATTGGTTAGCACATGGATGGTGTGAGCCTGGAAGTATTGGCGGAGGCGTCTGGCGGCAACGATGAGTGCGAAGGCTAGTTGCTCCAAAGGAGGATACCTTGTTTCTGCTCCGTTCATGCCTCTGCCGGCGTAGAACACTGGGAGCTCGTCTTGGCCTTCCCGCCGGACAATGGCGCAGCTCACCGCCGACACCGAGACCGCTAGGTAGATGAACAGTGTCTCTCCTTATACGGGGACAAAAAGGAGAGGGACTGCTGCTAGGTATTCCTTCAGGCCCTGGAACGCCGCCTGACACTCTGGGTTCCAGTTGATGACTTTCTTGTGAGTCGTTTTAAGGAGCTTGAAAAATGGGGCACACTTATCAGTGAGTCTGGAGATGAATCGAGAGAGGGCGGTTAACTTGCCCTGGAGGCATTGGACGTGCACCTTATACTCAGGATCCGCCAGGTCAAGGATGGCCTGCACCTTGTCTGGGTTAGCCTCGATGCCCCGCTCGCTGACTATGTAACCCAGAAATTTGCTGGCGGTGACCCCAAAGAAACATTTTTCTGGGTTGAGGTGCATACCATAGGCCAGTAGAATGGTTACTATGATCTTGAGGTTGGCCACATGTCCGCTGGCCTTTATGCTCTTAACTAGCATGTCGTCCACGTAGACCTCGATGATTTTTCCCAGATGCTCAGCGAACATGGCGTTCATCAGCCATTGATAAGTTGCACCGGCGTTCTTCAGACCGAAAGGCATGACATTGTAGCAGTAAAGGCCTTTGTCGGTGGTGAAGGTGGTGCATTCTTGGTCGCCGGGATGCATCTTGATCTAATTATATCCGGAGAAAGCGTCCATCATGCTGAGGAGCTCATGTCCGGCGGTTGCATCGACCAGCTGATCGATACGAGGTAGCGGGAAACTATCCTTTGGGCATGCCTTGTTGAGATTTTTGAAGTCGACGCACATCCGCCATTTGCCGCTGGGCTTCTTGACCATTACCAAATTGGAGATCCACTGGGGATAGATGACCTGGCGGATGAATCCAATGCCCTGGAGCTTGGCAACCTCTTCTCCAATTGCCTGGTACTTTTCCTCATCAAAGGCCCTCCGCTTCTGCTTGATGGGATAAAAGGAAGGTTTGATGGTCAGCTTGTGAGTTATAATTTCAGGGGAGATACCTGGCATGTCAGCGTAGGACCAGGCAAAGACGGCGGCGTTATCACGCAGGAACTGAGTGAGCTCCGCCGCTACCTCTGGGTCAAGCTGGGTGCCTATGCAGACCGTCCGCTCAGGGTGCTCGTCTGAGATTGAGATGACTTTCAACGACGTCTCCGGGTTGACCGGTTCCTTCTTTACATACTTCTTCTCCTCATCTCTAGGATCCTCAAAGATGTTTGGTGGCGGTGCCTGATTACCCACCGTCATGATTTCATGGCGGCGTGTCGACCGCGCCACGGTCGTTGAATAGCACTCTCGAGCCAACTGCTGACTTCCTCTCACACAGCCCGTGCCGTTGGGTGTGGGGAACTTCATGAGAAGCATGTATCCGGTGATGATGCACTTGAGCTTGTTTAGCGCTGGCCGTCCAATGATGGCGTTGTACGAACTGAAACAATCAACAATAATGAATTCCGTATGTACCTCCGCCATGCATGGGCTAGCGCCGATAACCAGTCGCATGTAATCCAACCCCAGCGGTTGTGTGACGTCGCCGGAGAAGCTGAGCAATGGTTCGTGGTCCTGGAGCAGTTTCTTGTTCCTCTTGAGGTGATTGTAGCAGCCGTTGAAGATGACGTTGACAGCGGATCCGCTGTCCACCAAGATTCTCCCTACTGAGAATTTGCCAAGGATGGCGTCGACCAAGAATGGGTCGTCATGCGGTAGATGCACTCCGCGCTCCTCCTCCGAGAAGGTAATAGGTTCCCAACCTGATTTCGGGAGCTTGGCGAACCTCTCGTAGCGGATGTTGCAGACCTCCTTTGGGTGATTGGCGCGCGCATAGCGCTTTCTGGCCCTGTGAGACATGCTGGTGATTGGAGCGCCGCCATCGATGGTGTTGATGCGGCCCAAGGTCTCAACGTTGGCTATTACTGGTGGTGGTTGGCGTACCTTAAACTGCTCCAGCTTGCCGTCACGGTACAGGGTCTCAATGGCCGTATTGAGAGCATTGCAGCTATTGGTATTGTGGCCGCTGTCCTCGTGGTATTTGCACCACTTGTCGGTGTTCCTGGGTTTGCCCGTCTTTGGGTACTTTGGAGGGGGTGGCGGTGGGATCTGATCCTTGCATTGATTGTAGATGTCTTCATATGAGGCCGTGAGGACCGTGAACACTGCGTACCGCTGCGAGGACTCTCTGCCTGTTTGTTGCGGTTATCCCCATGGGTTGGGCGGTTGCCCTTGTTGTAATTCTGGTCTTTCTGCCGCTTGTTCTGGTGGTGGCCCTGCTGTCATTCCCTCTTCTTGTCAGTTGGTGGTGTTGAAGGGGTCTTGTTAGCGGTTTCCTGATGACTGGGGGATGGCCGTGATGATTTAGTTGGAGTTGCTGGTGGCGGTGGGGTTTCTCCATATGTAATGAATTCCGCCTGGGCGTGAATGACCGCCTCACTCATGATGTGGTCGTACGCCGCATTTGGGTGATTGTAGTTGAGGTGATAGAGGAATGGCCCCTTGAGAAGTCCCTGCTTGAAGGCCGCCGATGCCATTGTTTTGTCTAGGTCACGGCACTGAGACGCTGCCGCTCGCCACCTTGTGACGAAGGCCTTCAGTGATTCATCCTCCCCCTGCTTGACGCTAAACAGCTGACTTGTGTTGTGATGCCCGACGGATAATAAGATGAACCGGGAGAGGAAAGCGTGTGACAGCGCATGGAATGAGCTGACAGACCCCGGTGGACACTCAAATAACCAGTTCATTGCCTCGCCATCCAGCGTTTCGCTGAACAAGTGGCACAAGGTGGTGTCGTCGAATCCCTTGTTGTTGGTGACTTTCTTGAAGGTGTCTATGTGAACGAAGGGATCAGACATTCCGCCGTAATGCGACATCTTTGAGGTTTTTGCAGACGCTGGTCTGATAGCTTGCAGAATCGCAGCGGTGAAGGGCCCAGGTCTGGAAGCGAAAAGTGGATTCTGAGTTGGCGCTGGGGCGCCCAACTCCGCCCGGATCAGCCTCTGCTCCAGCTGGCATCCTTTCCAATATCTGGGCGGTCGCATCACCGGCGGAGTCGGCCTGAGTACTCCGCTGGACCTGGCGCAGGCGGATTGCCTTCAGTCCTTGCCCTAGCCTCCGAGCGGTTGGTATGCGGCAGTGATTCCTCCTCCTGCTCCATCATTAGTTGGGGGATGGGTGGTGGTCCCATTCCCAACAATTCAGGTGGGTCCAGCGGTACCTGCATCTGTATGACCGGCCCTGGTAACAATGTGCCAGTGACTGGTCTACTACGCCTGGTGCTACGTGACTGCTCGCTCTGTGCTGGGCGGGCGGTGGCCTCCAGCGTCCTTTTTAGTTCCTCAAAACGTGCCATGAGCGTAGCCACCTGTCTTTGGGCCTCAGCCTTTTCCTTGCGCTCCTCCTCACGTTCTCTGTTTGCCTTATGAAGATCCGCCAGTGCTATCTCGTACATAGCGACGAGATCCTGGCCCGGCGGGCGGCTGCTGCTTGGATTTTCCTCACCACCGGGGTTGGCCGGGGTTGTGAATAGTGTGCGGTTAACGCCTACCGCTGGGTCGGAGGGCTGGGGAATGGCGGACTGGCCCGCCTGTTCCTCAGCGTTTCCTCTGCTACCGTTAGTCATGGTGGATGTGGTGGGATGACCTTTTGTTCAAGGATTCCCACAAACGGCGCCAATGTTAATGTCTAAAAGTCCGGCGGTAGCTCGACCTTTGTTAACGCTGATCCGGTGGGCGGATCGATACTTGTGATGTTCTCAAAGTCTCCGCTACCTGTCCAGTAAAATACAAAGGGCGTCAGAGGGAGACCGTGTTGGGCGGTCTTCAACTCTCTGATGCCTAAGTTAGTCAATGTATTTATGTTGACAAAGTAACAGTAGGTAAGTATTGAATGCGTAATTAATGAGGAGAGAGGAGAGAACCTTTTATAGGTGAGGAGGAGGCTGACCTCCTCCTTGTTTTCGATGTGGGACTGATGTGCTTCAGTTCCCAGCTCTGGGAGCTACTGATGCCATTTTGGCACGGCGCGTGGCGGCGCGTCGGCGGTGACCTGGGGGTGATCCGACGCTGTGGTTGTAGCCCGCCTGGCGGTGTGTCTGCATGTCATTCCTTTAGTTGGAATTAGTACCTTTGGCGGTACAATGAGCGTGGCCCATTATAGCTAATTATGCTTGCAAATGTACATGTATGTACAACAGATATCTGTCGTCTTAATTTTCTAACTTACTAAAAAGTGAAATAGTATGGATTCTCATGCTATTCAGACTACAGAATTAATTTATATGTCGTCTAAAGAAGTTTAAAAGATTCAGACAACAGAAAACAAAAATTCTATCGTCTGAAATGTGTCGTCTGAAGACATTATTGGCATAGTGTCTACATCAGATTATACTCTTGACAGCTTTGAGGATCCAGATTTCATTTTGGGACAGTTGGTGGCATCAAGTCCTGATTATGGACAAATTTTGGAAGATATCAAGGTTAGGGCACTTTGTAACAACAGTTTCAAGTTTGAAGGCGAAATAGATCCACTTCAAGCTAGCATTAAAACACAACTGCTAGCAATTGGTGTCCTCCTTCCACAGGTGACAAAAAGTTTCAATATATTTTGATTTTTATGCTTTAAAATACATACGTCAGCTACCAAATATTCATATTCTCATTTTTTTTTGTTGGTTAGGGCTGTTATGGAACAAATTCCAAATATGATTTTCCTTCTTGATAGAAATAGAAAAAATTAGTTTTTCCTACAAGGAGTTTTTTTTTTTCTCTTTTATTTCTCTAGCAACAACAAATTCTCTAATATAGTTATTTCAACAGCAAGAACCAAGTATGGAGATCAAAATTCTTGGACAGATGAAATCAAAACATGAAAGGAAAGTAATAACTCAAAAGAAGAAAGTTTTGGATTCAAACAAGAAATTGAATGAAATGAAAATGAATAGGCCAAACTGAAGTGGTACAAGAAAGACTCCAAACAGAAGAACATTGGATACAATGACACGTACAAAAAGCAGGGGAATACGAGTGATATTATTATACAAGGAGCGGTTCCAAAGAGGACGTCCGCACTGTTGCTAAAGTGTGGACGTCGACGCAACAGCCTCGATCAAGCTTCGGCGGCGCGACGCCGCTTGTCGGACGGAGGCCAGGGGTAGGACGGACATGTCTGTAGTCGGGTGGAGTCGCCGGCAACTAGTTGCAGCTCTGCCCAGAAAGTTGCAGTTACAGGTCGAGTCGCTGCCCAGAACCTGCAACCTCGACCTCCTCCCACCTCGATCGCTACCCAGAACCGTCTGGGATGCCTCCGGCCTCCGTCCGCCAAGCCACGAGCCGCCTGGAACGACACTGCTGCGTCGCCACTGCTGGTCGCTGGCCACTCCACCCGACTGCAGACCGGTCTGTCCGACAAGCAGCGCCGCGCCGTTGAAGCTTGATCGACGCTATTGCGTCGACGTCCGCACTGTTGCTAAAGTGCGGACGTCCTCTTTGGAACCACTCCGTACATTATACTATATATTAAAGGAGGGAGTGTGATTCACTGTTCATCATCGGCTTAGTAACAGTACCGGCTCGAGCCGAGCCGATGATTGAAATTACAATTTTTTCCTTTTTTTTGTAATAATTTACAGCCTTTCCATCTGCCCTAAATATAAAAATTCATCTCCAGTTTGCGACCAATTTTATTCTTTCCATTTCTCTCGCTCAGTCGCTCTCCTTACTCTCCTCGCTTTGAATTGTACGGAGCTTTCAAATTTCAATTGGTTTTTGGAGAAAGCTCAGAAGCTACAAGCTACAACTTGAAGGCACCAATTAAACAACATAGTTTGCAATTCAGCGATTAGATTTCAATTGATGGGAAGTTGTAAACCTAATCGAGAAGAGAAGGAAGAAGATGTATGTGGGTAATTGGGTTTTAATCTGAGAAAGAAGAAGATGAATTTAGGTAATCGGTTTGCAATTCCTTTTCTTTCTCTTTTTACCTCAGTTACGTTTAATCGATTGAATCGGATGGTTGGTTTTTGTGGTATTGTGGTTTAATTTGCAATGCTTTTTCACGTCTTCAGATATCCTAGAATGGTGCTCTAATTGATTTCCCAGGTTTCAAACTCTGTGCATGTATAAGTTTTTGTGCGGTTTTGGGTTTTTTTTTTTTCCTTTCTTTTTTCCAAATCTCGGTTGACTCAGGTTTGAGGCTTATTTGAATGAGTTGTTGATAGTCATAATTTGGCTCAATCACAACTAATTCTTCAATATGGTCTGAGGTATTGCAGCTACTAGCCGAGGATTAAAGCAGAAAGTGGAATTGAAGGTCAGCATAATTTCAATAAATGTTGACAGTCCTTAACAAGATGCTTTGAAGGTTATTCATGAACTCAGTTCAGTTTTCTTTTTCCATCATGGATAAGTCCTGGTATGTAATTAAAAAGATGAACTTTCTTCTTCAAAACTTCTTTTCTGTTGGGTGCATGCTTCGATCTGCTAAGAAAGAAAGCTATAGTAAATGTAAGAGGAAAGAGGAAATCTTATAATTAACTTTCCAGCTTTTAGTGCTTTGTTTTTGGTTTGAATTTCTATCTAATGAAGAAGGGAAAAGGTACTTTGCCTGGTCTTGATTCCCTTCGTGGCCATCTAAGGACTTGGTGGCTTTAGCTCACAACTTGATTCATCTCCAGCGGCCTCTTTTAGACCTAAGTGGATATATGTGAAACTATAAGCTATTAATTTTAATTTTGTTGTGATTCGATTCAAGGCAAATGCCACACCAGACTTTGCAGAACAAATTGAAAAATTCTGAAAATTCCATCATTATACTCGAAATAGTGGATTTAGCTCTAGCTAATTGTTACTGTATAGTTTGTGCATTTGAATGGGAAATAATCAATCCTTGAGTCTTTTCTTCTCTTTGGTAACTAAATTTTCAGATTCATTTCATTAGCTTGGATGAAAAGAAGTTTGGTGTCAAAGTTTGATCTATGGAATTGGTGGAAGTTGATAGAATGCTTCTGTGATTTCATTTTTTGTTATTGTATGGACTTAGTGGCTTTAGCTCACAGCCTCACAACTTCATCCATCTCTAGCAGCCTTTTTCATTAAAACTTTAACCTTTTAATTTTCCTTTCGTTGTGATTCAAGTCAAGGTAAATGCAGTGCCAGACTGTGTTGTTTTTAATGTAAAAACTGAGCGGATATTGTTTTTGCTTTGGCTTTGCTTTGGATATAGGTATAACAGCCACTGGAGCAAGGATTGGAGCATAAGCTAAATGCTTGACCTCTTTATGATATTCTTACTGTAGTCTGTAAAAACAACATTTCAGCTATAGAAATAACATTTCTGCTGTAGATGTTTTTGCGCTCTTTTGTTCCTGTAAGTTGGTAATCGTTATTTGTTGAGCCTCAAAATTGAGAAGAAAGAAGTTTCTGTTAATTCTTTTGTTTCAGAGTCCTATACTAAGTGGTGGGTTTCACTCTGACTCCGGCATATCGATTATTAGAGGATTATATGTGCTATACAATAGATATCGTGCATCAGTTAATACGTAGGAATGACCTTTTTTCTTTTCATCACAATAACCTTTCCTGATTCATGGCATGACTTGGTCCAAGAAAAATAATTTTTGTCTCTGTTCAGTAATGTTTTGGGTGATACGCCCAAAGTAGACGCTCAACTTAACCCTGCAATGATGTAGTCGTCAGTAGTAAAGAATAAGCAAGGATCGTTCGATGCCAGAGATTGAGGGTAACTATATTAATCACACAAAAGAAAACAAAACTAAACTAAACTAACACATAAAAAAGAATACCAAAATCTGAACTAAACCAAAGAAAACGTCAAACACTAGAAAAGAAGAAAGAAAGATGGAGGGTCAGAGACGGGATAGAAGAGGGCACTGCAATCCTAAAAACGAAACTGATTTGGGGGTTTTTGGTTTTTAACGAAAAATAAAAAGAAAACAAAGAAAGCAATTTGAGATTTTTGGGTTTTGGGTTTTGAAAATATATGGATGAAGCTGTTAGGAACTCGGAAATCCACCACCAAAACATGCTTGAGACAAATTTATCATCCTGGTTTCAATTACTAAGTCGTGAAAAAGGTTTCAATCAATAACAAACCATGAACGCATGCATAAGTTCTTATTACTTCCCTAGATTACTTGAGCAAGATGAACGCACCATTACCATGCCTTTATAATAAACAATCAAGGTATAGAACGCTATCCTATCAACAATTTATCCTAAGCATTAATCACATGTGGAAGTTTGATCGAAACAAGAATCCAATACTAGTGTGGAACGCCTACCTAGCATGCAATCCTTTTTATTTGGTTTCACCTATTGTCCTATAGGTTTTACTACCATTGAAATAAGCATTATTAACCGTTTAGGAGATTAAAATACCTATTTCTAGCCCCACTCACATGATCATAATATTTTATGTGCGCATTCATAAAATATAAACATGCAAGAGTTATCTGTAAACCAAAACCAAATAAACAATTTCACAACAAAGCAATCACGAAACTAGGAATCAAAATATTGTCAAAAACATATTTTAGGGGCTTAAAACCTCGCCCCTAACAAAAGTGAATGAGCCACACATTGTCTTAAAATTCACAACTAAAAACATATGAGTTTGATTTACAAGAAAGTAAAAACCGTAAAGGGAAGAAGATGAGAGCCACAAATTCACTTTTAGGTAGCCTTGGATGCAAGAACTTCCTTCAAAATGATACACAGCAAAGCTTGATGAAGATGGATGATGGTGTGCACGGTTTTTGCTTCTTGAAGTTGAGGAATTTAAGACTTTGTGAACTAGGGTTTTTTAGGGCAGAAGATGGCGCTGTAGATGGGTCCTTTTTTTTACGTTTGCAGATGCTCTATATGTTTGAGGAACACAGCCCAAGTTTCCTTTTCCAATTCTGCTTTAAAAACCTTCCCTAGTTGCTTGAGGATTTCTTCTAATTGGTGCACAATTAAATGATTTTCAAGCCTTAGTAATCTTCCCAAAATCTTGAAGAATCATTATAGGACTCTCCTTCATATTTGCATCATCAATAACCTTCCAAAAATGCCCAAGAAATCTGTCCAAAGAAGAGTCTCGGCCAAAATACCCTGTTTTGACTAGGATTCAATTTCTGTCTCTAAAGCTTCCTTCTTGGACAAGGAACGCCTTTCTCTCGCCACTTTTCTGGATGTTTCTTGACTCCTACGTGTTCTATGACATCATATCACTGGAAAAACTCCAAGTAAATAGCCGGAAAAGATCTCCCAAAAAGTTTCGTGAAAAGCTGACAGTTTCTGCCTTATCGGGAAGCCTGCTTTGACTTTGATTTCCTTCTGCCTCGTCGAAGATTTTTATCAGTTCTTTGGCTATTGTCCGAGTATAACATCTTGTCTTCAAGGATAGCTGGCCCTTTCTACAAAGTTGCAGTTGGAAGAATGCACGAATTGCTCCTCAAAACCGTTCCCAGAAAGCTGATTCTGAAACTGCAGTTTTCTGCTTTGCAGCAACTATTTTGCACAATGATTTCTGTGGACTTCCCTTGTAATTTCTGGCCAAATAGTTGATCAATTATGGTCCTATGCATTAGTACTTCATGATCCATGGCTTTGTTGCTCTCTTTAGGCTCTTATTTCTCTTGAACTACTTCACGAACTACCTAAAAAGAAAACAAAGTTAAAACTGACTTTTTAAAGGAAATAGCTAAGTAAAGTGTAAAGGATTGAACATTATATTTGTCGCATTTTATGCTCCTATGATTGGGACAGTAATATTTTCCATTGATCTCATTAACATCTAGAGAACCATATCTATATCTACCTACTTGTGGTGCATTGATTAATTTCACTTTATCTGAGATATTGGTTTAATAGTTGTTTGATCTATTCAGCCACTTAAAAGTGATATCTGTCTGTTAGAGCAAGTCCAGCGGTCCTCTCTTGACCGGCTGCCAGGTAAGAAATCCCACGTGTTGACCGGGCATGGAGAAAAAGCAGCATCCACCGGCCCAAATATAGCTGGGCAAGGTTTGCCTTTCCCTGCCCCAAGTCAAAAAAATGGGCAAGCCAATGACATTTTTCTTGCCCAAGCAAGGCAGGCTGCCAGCTCGGCTCGCCCTTGAACGTGGCTGACGTCATATGGTGACGCGCAGAGAGAGACGCAGAAGAGGCACAGCGTGAAGAGCACGGACGAATGGGGGAGCGCCATGTGGCTGACGCGTCTGCTTCCGTTTTTTGTCGCGTAGCGACAATGAATGTTGCATTGTGGGCGCACATGGCTCACACCCGTTGGCTAGTTTGGGAATTTGAACCCAACGGTCAACACATTTGGACCGTGGATTGAATAGTAAAATCAGATCTGACGGCTAGGGAATTAATATGAATGTAATATAGCCAACGGTAAGAAACAGGCAGAAAAAAATTTGTAAAAAATTCTAAAAAACATACAAAAAATTTCTCTATAAATACCTATAATTTTTTCTAACATCTCACACCCAAAATACTAGAGTTCATAGTTACACCTTCCTCCTCTTCATATAGCTCTCATCATCCATTTTTTTCATTATCCACTATGGCTGAACAAAGGGGAAACACACTTCCAGTGCCCGGACAAGAGGGAGATCAAAGTGAAGATACCCAAGATAAAAGGAGATGGACGGATGAGAAAGATGTTCAATTGTGCAAGTCTTGGAAAGTTGTAAGCCAATGTCCGGCTGTGGGCACAAATCAGAAAAAAAACGACTTATGGTTGCGCATGAAGCGACACTTTGACGCAAATTGGCCCAAGAGCCGATCAACCCAATCTTTGCAGGGAAGGTGGAAAATTTTGAAGGTTGAACTCTTTGAGTGGCAATGTGCATTAAGGCAAGCGAAAAATTGGTACAAGAGCGGTTCGAATGCGGTTGATGAGGTATGTATTTGTTGATAAATCATTTAATTTGTTTATATATTATAGTAAAATATCACATGATAAATAATGTAGTAATTATAATATCGTTTTAATTGTAGTAATTGCTTTTTGTTACAATTAAGATAATTAGTTGATAAATAATGATGTAATTGCAACGATGTTTATATTTGTACGTATTGATTTTTGTTGTAAAACGGTAAAAATACATTCTTATTAAAATTATGACCTTTATATTTTTTGATAAATCATTTAATTTGTTGATACATTATAGTAAAATATGTCTTGATAAATAATGTAGTAATTATAATATCGTTTTAATTGTAGTAATTTTTTGGGACAATGATAAAAGAGGTCATTTTAAAGTGCCTTATTATAATTCAGGGACCACAAATGTCTCCATAATAATTAAGGTCACATATTAACAACGTACCACTGGAGTTAAACTTAATTACCAAAGTTGCCACTGATAACTCTCCCTCCCTCCCTCCCGTTGCCCATGCCCGTCTGAACCCTGATCTATTCGGAGTCTCGACCCTTATAAAAATATCTCTCTCTAAGATCGGAGCCTGCCATGTCTGATGAGGAGCACCACTTTGAGTTGCCGACGCCAGAGCCTCCAAGACCTCTCCTTAGCATTTCATAGTTTGATTGAATGGAACGGGAGGGATTCGATTCCCTCCAAACGGTGTGTTTCTTCAGCTCCAATCTCTTTCTCATATCTGAATTCCTCGATTCTTTTGTACCGCTCATCTTCGTCGCCAATCATCTTCTCTATTATTGTTTTTCTTTTGTGTTAATTGAGATCTAGATGCAGCGCAATCCGATCTGCATAGGTTTTGTTTTAGATTCAAAATTTATTCAATTTTGGGACTTGTAATATGGAATCACTAGGCCAATAACATCAATATACAACACTTTTTACACAACGAATTTTTTTTTTCTGTTGTGTGATGAAGGAAAGTGAATCATACAACACATTTAAGAAACTTTCGTCGTATAAGGTCGTTAAAATTCAAAAGTTCTTAGTTAGAAACTCATTGCACAATACTTATAAGAAAGGTATGTTGTGTGAATGGAAAAAAAATAAGAGGCACATTTCCCTCCTATTTCTGCTCAAACTTCCCTCCTCTATAGTACAACAGTCTATTTGTATCTGTTGTATGAGTGTAGCTTGCAAAATGTCATACAACAGTTTTTTACTTTGTGTTGTCCAAATGAGGAGGATATATTGGGAAGGTTTAGATGTATCCCAGAATGACATTCATTTCCCCCAAAGCGAACAAATTTTGATTGAAATGTAGGTTACATATATGTACTCCTACAACGTAATTACTTATTTGTGTTGTCTGAATGAAAAACGCCTATGCCTAGCGCCAAAAGTGATACTTTGATTGCACATAAGCGGGAATTTTCCCTCTTTGCTCCCTCATCTCAATTTTAATATGTAAATAATCAGACAACATAACTTGATTTATGTGTTGTCTGAGTCACGGACACAAAATAAAAGAACCAAATGCGCGCCTTTGACAAATTAATTAGGGCTAGCTAGCTACCTTCTCTATTATGAGATTCTCTCACTCCCACTTAAAGCTGTTTCAACACTTTGACAAAAACTCTCCCTTTTCTTCGTGCCAGCACCCAAACTCTCCCTCTTCAGAATTTCATTCGAGCCAAACAACCATCACTCACCCAATACTGAAATTGGTCTCTTTGAATCACCCAATACTAAAGGGAAATCTTGGATTGGGAATCCGGGTCTTCAATTTCGAAACCCAATTAGGTCATTCTCTCTTTCTCGCTCGTCTTCTCCGGCACGACACCAACAACTTGTCTTCTTCCCTATAACAATCATCATTTCTCACTTCCTGTCTCAACTCTCACCTTCTTCACCTCTACAACACAACGGAGGAGAGAGAAAGCACGCAGATGAGAAAGAATTCGAGGAGAGAGAAAACAGATCTGGGATTTCTCTCTCCTCCATTGCTAACGATGCTGGGTATGGGTAGAGCTCCTAGTAGCGGAACCTCTCTTTTCAATCATCAAGTTCTCTCTTGACCTCGCTGGTAACCTCTCTTTTCAATCTGTTTATTTTCGAATCTTTAAATCTGTGGGTTATTCTCTGGTTTTAAAGAAAGTGATTTAAATGGTTATTAGCATCGCCGCAGTGGCAGTGGGAAAACGCCACCGCCTGCGCCGTCGCCTGATTCGCCACCGTCGCCGCTATGCATCCCCTCGACGTTGTGTGCACCAGGTTTCAAGTTAATGAGGTCGAATCTTCAATCTTCTGACTTGCAATAACACTGGGACGCTATCTTCACCATTGCTCGATATATTGGAGGTAAAGTTAAATCCGTGCTTCACCTCCTGGGTTTTTGATGATTTACTGCTTCATATTTCTTTCTGTTACAGGGACTGAGAGGATCTATGCCTCTATGGAGGCTTCTCTCCTGCTGTGATCGGTTCTACTCTATGGAGGTTTATATTTCTTCATGTTTGAGAGCCCCAGTATGTTCTTGATTCTCTAACCTTTTCATTTCCCTTTTCTTGAATTAGGATTTTTATTATATGAGTCTTTTTCTTTTTGGTGGTTTCTTGAGATCTCTGTTTGTTAAATGTTAGATTAGTAATTGTGCTCTTGAATATAAAGAATTTGTTGGAGAGAGAAAGGGAAAGACGTTTGTGACTCTTGATATTGAACCCAAATTGGATTTGGTAGAAAAATTGTGGTTATTTGGTTTAAAATCATGACCTGTTTTGTTGGAATTGGTTAGTGGAACTATACAATTGCATTAATCTGTTTGTTTGGTGACTTCTTGAAATCTCTGTTTTTAAATGTTCCTTGAGTATATTGGGCGTCAGAAAAGAAGCTTATGAGTCTTGAAATTGTAGCCAAATTGAATTTGGTAGAACTGTTGTAATTATTTGATTTTGTAATACTAAGCTGTTTAAGATTGGTGAATAAATGAACTGGTTTTGTTTTTATGTTGAGATTTTGATGCAGGTGACGAGATGAAAAACCCACACATTGTGCTGCTTTCGGTTTCGCTGCCGGAAACTGTGTTCTTGAGTGGGCTTCCTACTGGGGCTATAGAGGCTATAAAGGCTGCGTATGGATCAGTAGTGCAGATTCTTGACCCACATAGAGATAGCAGGTTTAATCTTACATTGAAGCTCAATCTCTTTAAAATTCCTACAGATGAAGGTTCAACGAGTTCCTTTTCTAAGGTCAGTCATTATAAGCTTGCTATATTGCCATGAAGATGCTGAAACATTGTAGGACAGTGTCAAAGTCAGTGAATGCAATCAACATTTCTCGCTTGTTATGTATATGAGTATATTGGGTAGAATGATGAATTTTCGGAGAGGTTTTCTTCAACTGTTTTTGGTACTGTTGTTGAGCTTTTTGGATTGCTTGCTTCTCGTATAAAACCCGCCTAGTTCTTTCTCGTTATTTGGATTGGTTTAGATGATCTTTTAGTGGATTATAGTCTTTTAGGCGTCCCTTTGTTATCCATGTTCCAGATTATGTATTTTTCCGTTTGATTTTGTATTTTGGCTGAGTTTCTAATATTTTGTCTTCTCATGTTTTTTTTGTTTGATGTTGATGATGTGTAGAGTACAAACATGCTCTTTTGGTAAAGATTGCATCTGTAAGGGAAGTGGTGCTAGGAGCTCCATTGAGAGTAATTCTGAAGTAGCCTGCTTTGAGGACTTTTGCTTCCGAGTTCCGATGTTGATCCACTTGTTGCTCTTGTGCATCAGCCAAAGGAATCCTTTTTCCTTATTCCTCAGGTAAAGTTACATATTATGATGAATCCTATCTGTTTTCTTTATTCTCTGGTTTAGCTACTTAGGAGGACAATACTTGAAAAATTTGCTGGTAAATTTTTATAATTGCCTGATTGTTCTATTTTATCCATTCTGGGTGACCTGTATTCATTAATGGTTTAGGTTTTCTTCTGGTTTCTTTAAGTTTATCAGTTCTGCAATTGTATGTGTTGTTGCAATTCTATAAGTTCATCAGTTTACCACTTCTTCTGGTTTGTTTTTCTTTCTGTCTTTTATATGTGTTGTTGCAGTTCTATATTCATTGTGGATGTTGAGTATTATTGAGTTCTCAAGTTTTGAATGCAACCTGAAGAGTGATAGGCAAGCTGTTTTGCAATTACAATGTGAAAGTTTAGTTATTTGAAATTGGGGTGTACGTATATATAAACTAGTGGAAGAGGTAGAATTAGGTGTTTCTAAGAAGCACTTGCTAACTTTTGAGTCTTTGGGATTAGTGGAATATATAATTTACTTTGTTTAGTAGTTTTATGTAATGCACGTATGGAGGTGTTTGAGAGATCAGTCTTCTAGGCTCATCCTCTGTATTTCATGATAGATCAAGGATATGTTATGGTCATTAAGCTATATCTATTACACCTGTATCATGTAGCTTAGTCTTTGAGAAACTTCAAAGTGAACTAAGAAGCAACAGGTTGTGTGCATTCTGTGTTTGGTAAATTTTGTAGCCAGATGCATTCCTTTGTTTCGTTAATGATGTTAAAGTCAGTAATACAGTTGACCAAAGGGCTCGTAATATTATTCCTGGTGCAGAGGTAAGATACTGGGTGTTTCAGAAATATTTCATTTTTTTTTCCTGAGCATGCTTCTACCATTAATTAATTTCTTTTGTTTTTTTCTATTTTGTCTCCTTCATTTGTTTTCAAAGTTCCATGTCTTTTATTTGTTTATCTGATTGCAATGTTAATGTACTGTAGGGTTTTCTAAGACAGAAGCTATCTGGCCAAGGGCTTGCATTTATAATTGCAGGTGGATCTGGTAAGCATTTCTTGACGCATTCTGCCACAGATTCTACAAATATGTTCAGTCGATTCTTAGTTGTTAGATGTCAATTTAAATGTGTGGTTTTATCTATTTGCTAAATCAAACCACCTCTTTTGAACAAAACTAGCAAAATCTTAACCTCTCTTTTCAAGAATACTCTTTCATAAAACTTTTCAGTGATAGTAAAAATGGAGATGCATAGGACATTCAGAAAAGTGAGAGATACAAAAGGCTCTTTGCAGCATCATTGTTTGCAGTTCGTAAAATGTTCTATTAGAAATGCTAAAAAAAAGGATAAACTTCTGCTACTTTTGTTGAAAACTCTTGGAATAATGTTTCTTTCTTGGCCAATCTAGCTAGTGATCTCTTAGTTGGACTTGGACTAATCATAGAATTTTTTTGGCTTTCTCCATTGATGCTAGTTGTACAGAAAAATCTTGAGGTGGGCAAGGTACTATCTGTTGATGTTTCTTGTATAGTAGTTGTGACTAGCTACAATAGTCAACGTCCAAATCAAATACAATGGGCCCATGAGAAGAGCAGTGTTTGGTGTAAGTTGCTTCAATTTTTAGAAATTTGCAGTCTCCTTGTGTTATTGCTGCCATATTGATAATGTACATACGGTCTCCTTACACATAACTCATGAGTTAGTATAAGGACATGAAAGCAAGTATTATGAGGAGATTGTATTATATCTCTGCTTGCAATATAAAGAGGTCGTTTTAGAGCCCTTTATTGTTTTCCCTTAGTGTCTTCAGCTCTAAAATGACCACATGAATTGAGTTCCACTTTAAATTGTTCCAGCATATTGTATTATGTATTCTACTTGCTGCATTTTTAGATTAACATGAGATTAGATATTTTGCAATGTGATAATCATCTGCTCACATTCTGTGAGATCTCCAATACCAGGATATAAAGGGTCAAATTTCTGGTAAGTTTTTGCAGAATGTATAAAATTTTGCTAGGATGCATCTTAAAGTTGTTTTTGGACATTTGTATTTTCTTTTGCTTCAGCTAATAACAGAGGTTGTGGACTTAACTAACATAGTAGTATCACTTTGAAAGTCCCAATTGTGCGTACATGTACAGATTAAAGTTCTATATTAATCCAGCCTATCCTCTTGCTTTTGCAGATAACTGAGATCCTCAAGCTAGTAAGAAGGCTTTACAGACTCATTCTAGATTCTGCAAAAGAGGGAAAATATTGATGGGCGCACCATTTTCTGCGTCTGCTGGCATATAGTATTCACATGCAGCAGCTGCTCATATTTTTGTCAATAATCATATTAATTTTTGATGGTTTATTGATATTGATAATGGCATGGCACTAGAATGCTATCTTGTTTTGGAATAATTTGTATCAGTTTTGGATATCCCAAGTAGATGGGCATGTATTAGAATACTTTTTTTCTTTTAATGTTGGCTTGGATGATTGAGAAATGCTCCCTTTTAACATTTGATATATATAGAATGGGTTGGATTACTCATTTGATGGTTTGTAATGTGTTTTCTTTCCAATTGATTGCGTTCATTAGGTAAAATTGAGCATTATTGTGCACAAAATATAGAAAATGAAAATGATTGTACAACAGTTTTATAGTGCGGCAATTCAACATTGTTTGAATACACAAAATTAGGCCATTCACACAATGCATTCATTATAATCACACAACGGTAAAAACTAAACTCTATTGTCCAAAACCAATTCACACAACAAGCATATTGCAAAACTGAAGTGTGATGGTATATCAGACGATGGTGAAATTAAAAAAACTGTTGTCTGACTAGGCTTTCCAACAACAGTTTTGGAACAAGTTCTGTTGTCTGAAGGATGCACATGCCACACACAGCATGACTGCGCGGCAACTGTGGCTGCCATCTGCCGAGAGAAGGCACAACACTTTTAACAAATAAGTGTTGACTGTTTGTGTTTCACACAACGGGTTTCCACCGTTGTGTCATTTTTCATCACACAACGCTCCGATACACAACGGAGATCGTCCAAATCACACAACGAATTTAGTCCGTTGTCTGTTAGCTTTTTTTGCCTAGTGAATGAGTTGGATCGGTGTTGTTTAGGTGAATAATTGATTATTGGATAGTAATTTTGATCAGTGAGGTGCTGCTATTATGATAATAGTTTGTTTATTGTTTTAGATCCGTAAGTTTGATTTTGAGCTCAATTGGTGTGTTTCTTTCGTAGCTATAGTGGATATGATTTTTTAGTATGCTTGGAAGTGTGACTTGGTTACTGATTACAAACTGTAACATGATATTTGTAATTTTGAATCCAATTCTCTATCAACTTGTTGCAGCACGTAACAGGTTTGGTTGAGGTTTCTTGTGATTAGTGTCTCAACCTGTACGTGAATTCTAGCTACCATGATTGAGATCCTTAGTAACAGAGCATCTCCTCTGCTTTTGCTTTTATTTTTATTGCCTGTCATGATACAGAGCATTTAGATCAGGTGAGTTTCATTTAAGCAATCCTTGCAATAAGAAGGAAATTACTGAGGTTAAATCAATAAATAATGACTCTCTGTTACAGCATAAAGACTTGGAGAATGAATAAACCATGTTTAAACTTTTTCAAATATTTTTCTGAGTTTAGTAACGTTTGTGAAATGACAGAGGGGTTGTTAAGAATGAAACCAATATTTTAAACATAAGGAAAAGTACCTATAAACTAGTTTAGCTCTAAGAATTGCTCATTCCCATTTCGTATATCAAACGATGTCTAGTGCTCCATATTATTTCTTGTGTACTTATTCTGTGCTTGGATATATTCTAAGAGCTCTAAAACCCTCTTCCTGGATCCTACTACGGCAATAAGTGAATAACCACTAGGGCTCCCATAAGGATGTGAGCTTGATTTTCTTTCAACATGTTGATCAATTTTGCAGGAGAGAGGCTCGAGCAATAAGCGGAAGCAACACAAGTATGCCACTTGCTGCAAAAAGGGCAAAGGCGGCTAAATCACAAGTGGCAAAATGCAAAAAGCAGTAGCTTTCTGGCAAAAATTTCCGAGGGAAGAAAGCATGGAAATGATCCAGAAAAATCCAATTTTCTTTTCCTCCTACTTCTGTTCCACTTCAAGTAAATTTTACTTTTACTTTTTTTGGTTAAAAGTAAATTTTACATTTGAGATGAAGACTTCGTTGGACCTGGATCGTTTTATTATTGGACCCGTATATAAAGTTGTTTTATTTCTTCTTAGCATTTTCCCTTAACAGGTAACCAAAAACAAATAGAGAATAAATGTAAACAATTCCAAAAATTTATGTCAATAAGAAAATTGCACTCTTTGCCTGAAAACGAGAGACCGGGGCATTGCTTTTTTATCTTTTTCATACATCAGTGACTTAAAGTTAATAATGACTTGGCCAGTGACTTGAGGTTAACAGTGACTTGGCCAGGGATTGAAAGTGACTTAGCCAGTGACTTAACCTCAAGTCATTGTTATATCCAGGTCACTGATTAGGTAACTATTAACCTCAAGTTACTGACTAAGTCACTGCCATGTTACTGATCATGTAACTGTCAAAGTTACTGCCATGTTACTGATCATGTAACTGTCAAAGTCATTGCCATGTTACTGATCATGTAACTATCAAAGTCATTGCCATGTTACTGGTCATGTAACTGTCAAAGTCACTGATGATCTACAAGAAGAAATCTCGTAAGTATACAACACTTTAACGTGTCACTTTACAAGATTAAAGTTTGTAACTACAAACTGCATAGATGTCTTTTTACTCTTCTCGGGCATCTAGATTATATTCGTCCCGTGTAATCTCACTTTTTTGTGCTTGAAGCTTTGTTGAAAGATTTGTACAATGATGCAAGGTTTATAATGGTCTATGCTCCATGTGCTCTTTGCACTATAGTCATTCTCATTAAGGTTTAGGAAATCATTTGTTTTAAGGCAATGATATCTTATTCTTGGTCACTGACCATGTCGCTGTCAATTCTTGGCCAAGTTACTGTTAACCTTAAGTCACTGACCATGTCACTAGTCAAGTTGCATGTCACTTACCATGTCATTGTTATACACGTCACTGACCATGTCACTATCAATTTTTAGCCAAGTTACTGTTAACCTCAAGTCACCGACAAAGTTACTGACCATGTCCCTAGTCAAGTTGCATGTCACTTACCATGTCATTGTTATACACGTCACTGACCATGTCACTGTCAATCCCTGACCAAGTTACTGACCATGTCACAAGCTATGTTACTGGCCAAATTATTGTTAATCTCAAATCATTGACAAAGTCACTGACCATGTTACAGGCTATGTTACTGACCAAGTTATTGTTAATCTCAAGTCATTGACAAAGTCACTGACCATGTCGCTGTCAATTCTTGACCTAGTTACTAACCATGTCACCGGTTAAGTTATTGTTAACCTCAAGTCATTGACCATATCATTGTTATACACGTTACTGGCTATGTCACTTGCCATGTCACTGGCCAGTGAAGTATTGGTTAGCTCAAGTCCCTAGTTAGTGAGGTCATTGGCCAAGTCACTGCTAACCTTAAGTCACTGGCCAAGTCACAGTCATGACCATGTCATTGATCATTAACTGAAGTCATCACTGTCATCACATGTCACTGGCCAGGTCACTGCTAACCTTAAGTCACTGGCCAAGTCACAGTCATGACCATGTCATTGATCATTAACTGAAGTCACTGTCATCACATGTCACTGGCCAGGTCACTTTGCATGTCAATGACCATGTCACTGACCAATGACCCAAGTAGTTAGTGAGGTCACTGGCTAAGTCACTGTTAACCTCAAGTCACTTTTTTTTTTCAACCACATAAAATGAACACAAAGACATGATATTGGTTTATGCTTAAGAAAGACTATAACATAATAATTAGCAACTCTGTTTATAGCTTTAGTATAGCTAAAGTAGCAAAAACAGAACACAAAATCAGAAGACAAAGTCTTGCCAAAACGTTCTCCTATAACAACATTCACTGGAAACAAAGAAAACTATCCTCCCCCGGAATCTCCAAGGAAAACCGAACTCATTGGCCTTCATTATCTTAAGCCTGTAAAGAAACCATGGAGGTTCTCAGAAACACAATATTAAAAGAATCATGCAAAAATGGCAAATACCGATTGTATCAAGGAGAAATAACTTATTTTTTATGTCTACCATAGAATAGTTGCAAATGTTGCAGACATTTCGAAGAAAAAGAAAGGAAATTGTTTTAGCATAAACTAACACCATGAGCTAAAATTACTGTAATAGATTGATTTTATTGAACTTGCCTTGCTAGCAATGTTGTTGGAAAGCCAATCCAATCCATTGTACAGTCCCTCGCCCAAGGTTGCGCATGTGCTCTGAATGTACTTGAGAGATAACATCACAACACCAGTAATAGTTCAGGCCATACTTCTCCTATCTTCAATACTATTTGGTCCTACAATTCGTCCAAGATCTTTACATGGTATTAAAATAAACATTACATCAGGTTCTTAATTGTTTAGTTCGATTTTGACACCATCCACTAGTTTTATAGCTCCTATCCAATAGAACTAAACAAGTCAACTCACCTCTGAATAAAAGATAAAAGAAATCATTTCAACCTTATTTAGTTTGTTCAATCATTTAGAGTCATAAATTATGTAGACATATGATTTACCGCTTACAGCAACTATTTACAGATGGACTAAAAATTGTTTGGACCCAAAATGAGCATTTTGGTCTGACAAGGCACGTCTTGGAGAAATTGAGCCAATGTCAATGGCTCAAGCTATATATTGTCGACAAGTTCGAAATATATATTTAGAGGCTAAATAAAGCCTACTATGGAAGTATGGAAGCATGAAAAGTCAACTATAGCACATTTTCCTACTTCGGCTAGGAGAAACCGAGCTAAACAGAAGGAGCGGCAGACAAACCAAACGAAATTCAAATGAGCTGAAACCTTCCAGATTAAATCTAGAAAGCCCAAGGATCATTTCTTATGAAGAGTGCCAGAGCTACAAGTGAGTGGAAGGCCTTCAAACAATCAGTCCAATTTCCTTGTCTAGAAAGGCTTGGAAACTGGACCTGTAAGAGGTCCAGCAGTGTTTTCGGCCTAACCACTATATGAAAAGCTCTGAAAATTTATCAGGGTGATCTACACTCATAGTGGAACATTTCTTATGAAGACGTCATGGTCAAAAACGGAGTGCTTGATGGAGATAAAATTGAAGGAATTTCCTTGTCTAGAAAGGCTTGGAAACTGGACCTGTAAGAGGTCCAGCAGTGTTTTCGGCCCAAACACAATATGAAAAGCTCTAAAAATTTATCAGGGTGATCTACACTCATAGTGGAACATTTCTTATGAAGAAGTCACGGTCAAAAACTGAGTGCTTGATGGAGATAAAAATTGAAGGATAAGGGAGCAGAAAATGACTCAAACCTAACATTTCATTAAGTGTTTAAGTGCTCAAACCTAACATTCCATTAAGTGTTTACGTGCTCAAACCTAACCCATTATGATTTGTTTTTAAGGCCAAATAGTGTTGCTTGGTAGCCTATAAATGGAGGCTACAACATAGAACTCAAACACCAATTCATACATCAAAACATCTCTAAGATGATCTAAGTTCTCTCTAGAGCAAACCTCTCTAAGAGCAACTCCTCTCCTTCTCTTTCTCTTATCGGTGATCACACTCCTAGTCCTAGTCTTCTCGGAAGCCGACTTTCAGTGCCACCAAACCTTCTGTCAACGTGCTTCGGTCCTAGTCTCCTCGGGAGCCGACGGTAGTGCCGCGACCACAACGGTTACAGAACCAGCCAAGCAAGGGTAACGCCCTAGCAACCCAGCCAAGCTAAAGTCACGCTTTAGCAAGATCTCAACACTTCTCGGTGATGTCGCTCTGCTCAATCTACAATATTGAGTATCGATTGTGTGAACAAGAAGAAACTACAGCACAGTCCTTACCACAAGGCACAAAGAATCCCGCGACGAGGTTGGTGCTCTCCTCGTCTACAATCGCTTGATAGAAGTCAGGTCAAGGGACACCCCCGACGACCGCACCCGAACGGTGCTGGCACGCCTGCGCAGAAAAGAGACTGTTGACCAGCTGCAGCAAAATTGGAGCCAAACATTTTGGCACACCCGGTGGGACTACACTAGAGTCTTTTTGCATTTGTTCGCCATCATTGAGATGCTAGGGGAAAATCTTTACCAAAAGAAATTCCTAAAGTAAATAGATGGTCAATGTTGCCACCACTGGCGATACTGCCATTAATGATGAGTTTATGCCTATTCCCATCCCAGAGGGGGCAAGCATTGAGGAACAGCTGGCGATCATCATGACCAACGTCGAGAGGCATAAAGAAAAGCGAGCCAGGGACATGGCCAGTTTGATCGCAAAAACAAAGCAGAGGTTTCGCGATTGGGACCAACAAATTGAGGCTGTTTATGGAGAAGATGGTCCACAAGATTGTTCTTCTGACAATAAAGTTGTCTCTGAACATGTACTTGACTTCTCCAATGATCAAGCCAAATATGTGGCTACTGATCAGATGCATGAGGGGCAAGATGGAGCCCATGTTCATTTTGTTGATCACCAAAAGGAATTTCTTAAAAATTCTAATAGCCAAGCGGTGATTAAATATGATCTAGGCGACCAAATTGTTGTTTTTGAGGCTCTTGATCATGAGAATTCAAACCAACAAGTGGTCGTCTATAATGGCCAATCTGTGGCTAATTCTATGCCAACAAAGATACTTGGGGGGCAAGATTACTCCTCCTACGAGCCAAATTGCTTCCAATTCTTCGACGCAAAGTATCTTTGTTCTTTTCCTACAAGCTCTCACAGGAGGGATTTTTACCCTACAAATTTTGATACATCGGAGCTTGGAGTGAAGCATAGATGGCCTCCCCCGTGGTCTTCTAGAAGTTAGCCAAACAAGGTGCTGCTAGCTCCTTTCTTTGTTTTTTAATTTCCTGTCAATTTTAAGTTTTTTACTAAGCGGTTGTGAATCATAACGGAATAGGTGAAGTCTCTTTTGTTAATATTGGCCTAAACTCCTTATTGGTGCCTAGTTCAGGTCCCTTAAGGTTAAGGGCGGCTTTTATTAACATTTGTTGAACAGTTTTCACACTTATGACCTTTCTCATCTTAGTAAGTATAGCCTATGTGAAATGGTGTCTAGAAAAAGGACAACGTTCATGACATGTTCTTGAATCTAGAAGTGCGTGCAAATGGGCCTAAACCACTATGTGGGAGTAGCTCATGCCAAAATGGATTCTGCCTCTCTTGTTCGCCCTCCCCACCTGGCCATTTCAGTAAGGTTGCCCAAAGGATTTGAAAGAAAATTTGTGTCTAGACGACTATACTTGGGTCGCATGTCTAAACCTTGATTCACATTGTCTTATTGAATTCAGCTACTTATATATATTAAAAAAAAAAAAAAAATACAAAAAGAGTTTCAAATTTGTGTGTCGCGGAGGATGCAAAAGTTGTGTTCTTGCCTAAACAGTGGCTTGAACTTTCTGATATACTTAGAGGGCATTGGTTTTGGAGTGGGCACATATACAAGAGGCATTTAATATGCCTAATATGGAATCAGTCAAGTAATTTCAGTCAAGCCAATAAAAGTGGCTTTTGGAGCAACAACATTATAAGAGCAGTGCTGATTCAAGACCTCTTCAGTCAAGACGGAGACCTTTGACTTCGAGGTCTGGGGGGCAATGTTTGGACCCAAAATGAGCATTTTGGTCTGACAAGGCACGTCTTGGAGAAATTGAGCCAATGTCAGTGGCTCAAGCTATATATTGTCGACAAGTTCGAAATATATATTTAGAGGCTAAATAAAGCCTACTATGGAAGCATGGAAGCATGAAAAGTCAACTATAGCACATTTTCCTACTTCGGCTAGGAGAAACCGAGCTAAACAGAAGGAGCGGCAGACTAACCAAACGAAATTCAAATGAGCTGAAACCTTCCAGATTAAATCTAGAAAGCCCAAGGATCATTTCTTATGAAGAGTGCCAGAGCTACAAGTGAGTGGAAGGCCTTCAAACAATCAGTCCAATTTCCTTGTCTAGAAAGGCTTGGAAACTGGACCTGTAAGAGGTCCAGCAGTGTTTTCGGCCTAACCACTTTATGAAAAGCTCTGAAAATTTATCAGGGTGATCTACACTCATAGTGGAACATTTCTTATGAAGACGTCATGGTCAAAAACGGAGTGCTTGATGGAGATAAAATTGAAGGAATTTCCTTGTCTAGAAAGGCTTGGAAACTGGACCTGTAAGAGGTCCAGCAGCGTTTTCGGCCCAAACACAATATGAAAAGCTCTAAAAATTTATCAGGGTGATCTACACTCATAGTGGAACATTTCTTATGAAGAAGTCACGGTCAAAAACTGAGTGCTTGATGGAGATAAAAATTGAAGGATAAGGGAGCAGAAAATGACTCAAACCTAACATTTCATTAAGTGTTTAAGTGCTCAAACCTAACATTCCATTAAGTGTTTAAGTGCTCAAACCTAACCCATTATGATTTGTTTTTAAGGCCAAATAGTGTTGCTTGGTAGCCTATAAATAGAGGCTACAACATAGAACTCAAACACCAATTCATACATCAAAACATCTCTAAGATGATCTAAGTTCTCTCTAGAGCAAACCTCTCTAAGAGCAACTCCTCTCCTTCTCTTTCTCTTATCGGTGATCACACTCCTAGTCCTAGTCTTCTCGGAAGCCGACTTTCAGTGCCACCAAACCCTCTGTCAACGTGCTTCGGTCCTAGTCTCCTCGGGAGCCGACGGTAGTGCCGCGACCACAACGGTTACAGAACCAGCCAAGCAAGGGTAACGCCCTAGCAACCCAGCCAAGCTAAAGTCACACTTTAGCAAGATCTCAACACTTCTCGGTGATGTCGCTCTGCTCAATCTACAATATTGAGTATCGATTGTGTGAACAAGAAGAAACTACAGCAAAGTCCTTACCACAAGGCACAAAGAATCCCGCGACGAGGTTGGTGCTCTCCTCGTCTACAATCGCTTGATAGAAGTCAGGTCAAGGGACACCCCCGACGACCGCACCCGAACGGTGCTGGCACGCCCGCGCAGAAAAAGACTGTTGACCAGCTGCAGCAAAATTGGAGCCAAACAAAAATTGCAGGGTGAAAATTAACAATATCACTTACCAGTGACGTTGGCGGAGAGAATGAAGCCCAAGCTTATTAGTTATTTCTGCAGCATTCATTGCAGTATGAAGATCTTGTTTGTTGGCAAATACAAGCAAAACAGCATCCCTCAGTTCATCCTGAAACCAGATCAAATTTTTACCTTTCAACCTTAGTACCGGAAAGAATATGTGCAACTGTTTATCCTAGATGAGATTCTGAATCTTCCAATCAGTTACAGGGCATGCACCATAATTGCTCATGAAGCAACTAAAATATAAAGAAATATAACTATAGCAAGTGAGTGGAAGCAACGTACTACAGGAGATTATGTATCCAAACTCTATAGAAACTTACGAAAGCCAACAATTTAGAACAACAAAGAACAAGAACCCTAAACAAGGTTCCGAATCTTCTAATCACTTAAAGGGCATGCAACCAGAATAACTCATCAAGCAACTAAGACATAAAGCTATATAACTACAGCAAGTAAGCGGATGCAAGTCCAAGAAAGTATGCACCAAACCAAATAGAAACTTAGTGAAGCAACATAGATTTTATTTATTTTATTTTTTTGGGTAAATGGATCCTGTGATCTTTTGCAATTGGAACTAATGAATCCCCACCATAAACAAGCACAAATTATAATACGTGAGAATCAGTAACTACCTAATTCAACATCCTGTGAAACTCATCCCTTGCCTCAACAACTCGATCCCTGTCATTGCGATCAACCACAAAAATAAGACCTTGAGTGTTCTGGAAGTAGTGCCTCCACAATGGACAGATCTGTATTTGGAAGGAACTATATCACTCACTGGTTATGCATATATAGATGTGCAGGCCAAAACTCCTCTTAAGATGATGAGACACCGTACAACAAAGAATGGCCTCCCAGTTCTAACTTTTAAATGAAAACAAATGATATAAAACTTTATCATATCCCCCATCAATTGCACAGCCTTTTAGAAGATCTTTAAAAAAAAAAAAAATTCATGTTTATCAAAGCAAGTGTCAATAAATTTCCACTAATTATAATGCTACACAATCATACTGTAATCTTTATCTATGCGCATACACCGAGACACATGCAGAGAGATACACAGTCAGAGAGTGAGCAATTACCTTGTCCTGACCCCCTACATCCCACAAAGTGAAGCTAATGTTTCTTTATTCCACAGTCTCGACATTAAATCATGTAACCAACCACTCACAATCAAACGAAACATAACGATACTCTGATCCACATAATGCTACAAAAGCGAAACTAATCGCCATCTCTACAGCAACACATAATAGTCTTAACAGAGCACAACGAAAGTAAAACTTGCACAAATTTACACCTAATAGCAAAACCGACCCAAAAAATTGAGTCAAAGCATATCGGTTTCGATCACTGATGAATATTTGATGAAATAGTTATACACAACAAAAACTAAGGATTTGGGGCTCACTGATGGTAGGATGGTGGTGACGATTTCTCCGAGCTTGATGAAAGGATAAGAAGCCCATACTGCAAAGTCCCTTCTAACACTAGCAATTCAAACAATCATAAGCACCAATATTAAAGACCAAAATCTAACACCAGCAATACAAATGCAACACTGCTACGAGAAACATCCAATGCGCGAAATAAAAAAACATGGAATATGAATAACTCGAGATGCACGAAGCCATAATCAAAGAACTTGATGCTGAAAGAAAACAAAAATGAACTACTCCACGGTATACATAAACGCTTCTTATCAGTAATCTTCTACCTAAAATTCGATCTACATGGATCAAATCCATTGTATACGCAAATTGAATTACTGGGAAAACTAGTGCAAAACGAAAGTGCGGAAGCACCTTTGGAGGTCCAGGACTGATCGGAGGGTTTGGAGGAGAGGAGATCGTCGGGGAGATCAAGCTTATAGTGATGAAGGAGATGGATTGCGGCGACGACGAGGATTCTTAAGCTGCTAGTGGTGCGCAAGGTCGCAGTGTACAAAATCCCGCCGTGGTCGACATCCGGCGGGTACAATTGCGGCAAGTGGCTCTAGTCCGACAAGATCCGGACGGGTCGGCTCCGGATGGTAATCAAAATGGAGAGAGAAGCTCCGATCAAAATCGATTCAAGCTTTCTGATTAAAAGAGAGAGAAAATTTGAGCTCTGGGATTTTGAATGAACAGTTATAAACGTCTGTTACCTTTAAGGGCAAAATTGGAATAAAAAAAAATTAAAAACTGACATTTTTTAACATCACCTCATTATTAATTAGGACTAAATTAATATCACTAACAATTCTTAATGGACCTTTTTATCAAGTGGGAAACTAAGTGATATTTTTATCATTTCACACTCTAATATGACATTTTCCATCATTTCTCTTAATTTTTTTTCTTTATAATTAAAATAATTAGTTGATAAATAATGAGGTAATTACAACGATGTTTATATTTGTACTAATTGCATTTTTTATTAATTTTTTTAATTACGTAGCAAGATGAAGCACAGAAATTGTGGCATAACGGGATGAAGAAAAAAGGGAAGACCAAAAGACACTTGTTTCAGAGTTTTGATAGTTACGCTGTTGTGGAGGGCTTTGCACAATTTAAAGACATCCCTAGCCATACATCCGGAGGGACATCAAATGTAGGAAGTCAACATACGCACACACAACCAATTGCTGAAAATTCCCCCATCAACTTGGACATGGATGTAGATGAGGTAATTGCAGCCCAACCTGCAGATCCTAATGTGAGGCCTCAACGAAGGAAGGCTGCAAAAGAAGCAATACGGAAAGGAAAGAAGGTAGCGAAAGATCAAAGCCCTTTGTCAAGCACTCTCGAGAGTATAGCGAACAACCAAATAGAGGCAACCGCGGGCAAGAAAAAAATCGATGACGAATTTGCTCGAAGTCTCCAAGAGGAAGAGAAAAGAGCATGTATCCTCTTGCAAATCGAAATGCGAAAAGAGCAACTCCTATTTCAAGAAAGGCAAGATCGAATTAAAGAGAGGGAAGAGCGAAATAAAGAGAGGGAAGAGCGTATTATGGAGATTGATACAAATCAAATGACGCCAAATAGAAAGCGTTATTGGTCAAGAAACCAAAAGAAGATAGCGGAGCAAGAAGAACTTGGCGAGCAGACGCCACCATCTATGGGTGGATACTATCCGCAACCAAATTACGGTGGTGCATTCCCACAACCAAATTTTGGTGGTGCATACCCACAACCTCCTTACCCCGGTGCATACCCACAACCACCTTGCCCCGATGGATTCCCACAACCTTCCTTCACCGGTGGTTTCCCACAACCTCCCTTCACCGGTGGATTCCCACCATCTCCCTTCACCGGTGGATTCCCACAACCCCCTTACCCCGGTGGATACTATCCGCAACCACCTTACCCCGGGGGATATCCTACACAACCACAATTTTCACCTTTCTCTACGGGTGATTCCACCCACCCTAACCCTAATGATGAACCTTCAAACACAAATTGGATTCCTAGAGAGGATGAGGATCATGATTTGAATAATTAGGTGATTATGCATGTTGTGTAATTGTATTGTATTTATTCCTAGTTTTTCATTTATGTAAGCGACTATTTAATGAAATAAAAGTTGTATTTGAAAATTCCTCTTATTAAAGCACATTCCTCTTATCAAAATCATAGCACATAATAAACATAATACAAACCAAATTAAAATCACACTGACATTTATAAGTTGTTATAAGTTGTTATTTTGCTGTTTGTTTATAAGTTGTTATTTTGTTGTTTGGTGTTGTTTTGTTGTTTGTTTACTTGTTTTGCGCAGATTGCGAGCAATAAGTCCCTGCATTCGTTGTGTAGGGATAGTCGGGCCTTGTGCCTGTGGGTGCACTCAAAGTGCCTTGTCTGCTCTAGGTAGGCGGCGAGTTCCTTGCTTTGTCAAATGGTCGCTGCCTCCTAGTGGCAGGGTGAGACTACGTGCCACTGGATGTAGAGTCTAGTGGCAACATGATAGGAAAGCTGGTAGAATGGAAATTACGCTTTGCTGCATTAAAGTTGCTGATCGAGTAATCTTTCCGTTGTGTCACCGCTGGGAAGCAAATAGAACCGTCTGGAGCGCGTTCTTTGCTAGTTGGTGTGGATTGGAATACAAGTATTTAGTAGAGTCGTCTCATGATTTATTTTCTGGATGTACTCTAGTTGCAGATTGTAATATGGGGTTTAGGCTCAATGTCCCCCCCTTGTATTCGTCGGTTTTATTTATGAAGGCTTGAGGGCAGCCGCACTGGCCCTTGTTCAAAAAAAAAAAAAAAAAACATAGACATTAGCCAAATTTTTTTTTTCAATGAACAGTAAAAATGAACAGTGGAATAAATAGAGTAAATACTCGATGAACATTGAAAATGAATGAACAGTACCGCGATGAACAGTCTTGACCGGTCAAGAAAAAAACGGGTGGAAATCCATGTCCAGTGGCAGTGAACAGTACCTTGACTGGTCGAATTCTTAACTTCTCGACTTTGTTTTTTCTTGACTACGGGTCAACTTGCTCTTACTATGCATGTTGTTTTCCAGTCCTTTTTTGTTCAGATGTTAATCATGTTATGCACGCTGAACTGTTCAAAATGTGTATATATGAATGTTGAAAATTATACATTATACATACATCTAAAGCTGAATCCACTGTTCATAAGGGCCTGAAATGGAGTTACGGTTTTGCCCTTTTGTTTCTCCTTAATTACAGTTTGCCATTGCTTTTTTGCACTGTGCTTGGTTCCCGCGTGGCTCTGTTTGCTCGCTCTCTACACCGACAGCTGTACGTCTTCTGTAGCACAATCCTGAGAGAGTTCAAGAACGATCCAGAGAACCACGAAGAGGATTAGTGACTTAGTGAGTGAGAGAGAGGTGAAATTCAGGAAAGATAAAAGAATTCCTCTCAGCACGACGTTAGTTGCTCTTCATCCCGAGACTGATCGGAGAGGCACACAGAGAAAGAAGTGGGAGAGGGATCTGGGTTTTGACTTAGCCCCAAATTTCTAATCGGAGAGGCACACAGACTGAAGGTATTTTTCTATTGATTTCTATGTTTTTGGGTTTTCATTGGGTTTTTGGTTGTGGTTGCCTTTGAATTGATATGGGTTTTGATGTTTTAGCGGTATTGTTTGTGCTCGAGTTTGGGATTTGAGTGATCGATTCGAAAAGGTTCAAGGTGAGGCTCTGATTTTGGGTGATTTCAAAACTTTGGCTTTAGACTGATATGGGTTTTGATGTTTTCGGTGTTTTGTTTGTCCTGCAGTTTGGATTCTGGACGGTTGATTGAAAAAATTACAAGGTAGAGTTGTGATTTTTTGTTGTTTGAGAATTTTGTTGTGATTTTTTGTTGTTTGAGAATTTTGGATTTTGATTTCGAGAAGAAGGGGAAATTTTGGGTGGTGGGTACAAGTGATTTTGTCAGTCTCAAGTATTTATCATGTTTTGAAGGGGATGGTTTTACTGAAGTTAGTGCTGTGAGCCTGTGAGGGGCATAATTGCTGTTTTGTGATTGGTTTTTACCGTTTCCTTCTTTCTTCTTTAATCATCTTTAGTAGGTTATTAACTCTCCTCTTCGTCTCCAGACATAATATGACGAATCTCGGTGTTTGGATTTTGATTTGAGGAAGCTGAAAACTTATCTGGGTAATTGGTTTTCCATTCCTAATTTTTTTTTATATTAATTTTTTGGTTTAATTGGTAAATTATTTTTACGTCTTCAAATGCTCTGATCGATTTTCCGGTTTGGAATTTTGTGCAGCCAATTCGGATTTGAGGTTGTGATAACTTGATCACTTGATCAATATAAGATGTCTCCAGCCAATTCGGATTTGGATTTGAGGTACTCTATTAATCCTGGAAATTTCTCTTCTCAATCCTGGAAATTCCAGTACTATTCATACAAACTGAACAAAATAAGCTTAATGTAGAGAAAGAGAGGTCATATATGAAGGGACAGTTTGCACTAATGTTTAGTTTGAGATTGTTTTGTTGATTTACTCACACAATGTACAGCTGCATAAATTATTTCAAGCCTACCGTGATCATTTGTTTTTAACCTAGCCTTCTTTATTGTGAATTTGTGATTGGAGATCAAAATTTGTAGAATCTGTGATTATTTACTATGAAACACAAACATACAAATTAGACTTAGTTCGGTTAAAAACAAGTGATGAAATAGATTGCTCATTTCATAAGAAGTAAACTCAGCTTTAGTAGGAGTTTAAAGCCTCAGATGCCGTATTCATTTTTCAACTTCCCCGATTTCCGGTTTAGTTTCTGTCGAATATGATTGGTTTTGTTTATTACCTGTTTGTTTGTATTGCATTTTTTGTTCCTTTCTGAGTTGAGTGTATTACTGTGGCTATCTCTTAATGGTTTTTGTGTGTGTGTGTTTTTTTTTATCAAGTAAAATCTGTCGCTGTGCTTTTTACAAGCTCTAATGTGTTGCTTTTCTCTTAGGTTGCTGATAACTTGCTTCATAAAGCCACTAGGAATCTAGAAAGCAGAGACAAGGTAATTCTCTTTCCCTATTGATGATCACTTCTTTCTTATGTTGCTAGAGAGCTGTTTAAGATTCAATGTTCAAGCTTTGAGAACCTGTTTTTTTTTTTTTTTGGTTATGATGATTGTTATGGTGTAGATTGTTAGTTCATTTTGTGTCTTTTCCAGTTTTTGGGCAGCTGATTCTTGGGGTCGGTTTCTTTCAAAGCCTTTCTTTTTCTCTGTCTTTTTTTTTGTTTTGTGGTTTGTTTTTTCCCCTATTTTGTTTTTGGTGAAGAGAGAATGTGTATCAGAACAGAGTTTATTACCATTCTTCATGTCGAATAATTGAAATTCAATGGTAAAACTTAAGCAGAATCCTGATTGCAGGCAATAGGCTAATACATCAACAATAAGCTAATGGGTTCCATCATTCTTTTTGTGCAGAAAGATATTCAAGGGAGGCTTGACAAAGAACAAGCAGTTCTTTACTTTGCTTAACTCACCGGCATTGGTAAGTACTCATTGAATTGAGTCACGATCCTTTTTAATATTTTCATTTCAATCCTTTCTTTTCAATCCTTATGATTTAGTTTATTACTAAGCCTAATAGTTTACTTAGGTTCATGTAACTGCAAATTTTACTTTTTTTTTTTTTTTTTTTTCATTCAAAGTTAATGTTCATTCAAATTTTACTTTTACAGAGAGCTACAAGAACTGTACTGGTTGTGTGTTGAGCTTAGTTTTTCTTAATACCCTTAATCCGAAATACATAAACTCTTAATCCTATACATTCCAATCAAAAACTAGAATGACCAAGTCCTTCGCCTTTATGAACCATTTAATAATAGTTCAGTTTCAAAACAAACAGTTTGTATTCTGTACTTTGATCTTCAATGGATTGTTATTAAATGAATGCTATGTGAATGAAGCTCCTATTGAGCATTTGATTTTGAATTTATTGTCATTTATTTATATGGTTATCTATGGCATCAGATTTGTGTAACATGGTCTGTTGGATTTTTGTATTCAATTTTATGAATACTTTTGTTTATTTATTTATTTATGTAGTTGTTGCTTTTATGTCCAATTTGTTCTGATTCATTTTTTCTTGCAGGTTTCACATACTACTGCTGAAAGTTAATTTCTGTGTTGAAAGTCTGGTTTTATTTGGTGTCAGGCTATCTCCTTTTCCTTTTACTCTTTATTTCTGCTGAAAATTTCCTCTCAAATAAAAATTTAGAGTTATGTTGTGTGAATTAATATGCAACTATTAAAGACATTTACAAAGTGTTGTTGTGTTGTTTCCATATATGATTGAAGCCCCAAAATTGAGGCTTTGTTATAGCCATTCCACACTATACATTTCTGTTGTATCAATTGTGCCACATGATCTGTTTTTTTATTTTTATTTTTTTATATTGTTCTTTTGTATGTGCATTTTTTGTTTAAGTTTTGTACTTGGTTCCTATTAAAGAAACATTTTGAAGGGTGAAGCACGTCTGAAATATAGGAATATGACTAACTCAGATTAATTTTACAGTTTCAGATTAGGTGGAAGTTTGAAGGTTCAAGACTTGAATGCCATAATAGACGACTTTGGGATGCTGAAAAGACGACATGATTGTTCCCAGGTCTATGACTTTAAAAACTCTTAGGAGTTTGAGCTGTTGACAGGACCCGCCCCCGGATTTCACCCCGAAATCCGAAGTGGCCCTGCGGGGCCCACTTTAGAAGAAATTCTACCAAAAATTTGGCGGAACTTCCCCTAAAAGTAGGCTACCCAAAACCTGTAGGAAAACATTTACACTTCTAAATCATCCATCCTTATTCTCCTGGAGCCATCTGCTCCCCAAATCACAACTCCAATTTCACAAATATCAGTCTCAACCCAAAAACAATATTAATCTCATAGATTATCAGAGCAATACTAATCCCCTAAGTAACAAAGAAAACAGAAATAGAATGAGTACGGGGAAGCAATGCTGTTGGCTATGCCTTGACTCCATGTACGCCCGACCTCAACTAATTTCGCCTGCAAACTGGGCATTTAAAACCGAAGGGCCCAGGGGAAAGTATTGAAAACACGTTAGTGTGAGTGGACAAAAATAAATAATTAAGATGATTTAAATGAAGCAAACTTAAATACTTTCCCACTTATTTAAATTTATAAAACCTCGATGCATGCCACGTTTATAAAACACATTTCTTTAAACTCAAAATCTCGTGAAAACATATCAGCCCCGCTGATTAAGAGATATCGGACTAGGCCCCGCTAGTCAAGTAATAATAGGATATGGGGAAGAGATATCACCATACGGGTAAAGGAGCCCCTTAGGCTCTACCTACCCTCGACTGCCACCTACACATAGATTGTGTGAGGAGGAGAACTAATAACCTCGACTACCACTCACGTGAGGAGGAGAATAAACTACCTCAACTGCCACTCACAAACACAAAGTAAGTGAGGAGGAGACCTAATCGAATGACCCGAGTATGGTGAGGAAAAACAATCGAAAACCAGTAAATCAGTAAGGCTTCCCCAACCTCGCAACAAAAACACGAGTATGAATCCCATCCATACTCGGAAAATCTCAAGAAAATATATACTCCAATGACGTGGCCCCGCACGCCAAAATATTCTAGAATTCATAAACCATTAGGCGAGAAATAATCGATAAAATAATTCAATCGAAAATCCCATTTTTGAAAAATATTCCAAAAAATCTCAATATCGACGAATAAAATATATTAATAAATTCCGGAAATCACCTCGGAAAGTAATTCGTCGAAAATCACTTAAATCATGATTTCAAATAAAAGCCATATATCGGAGATACTTATCAAAGGCTCAAAATCCATTCCCGAATCATAATTGAAAATAAATTATAATTAATCTCCGAAAATTTAATCATATTCCGAAAACAAATCATAAAATCCAAATCTGAGCATAATAGATTCGTATCTGAAATTCATATGGAAAAACAATGCCAAAATTATAATCCAAGGCAAAATATTATGCTCGATAATAAAATGATAAATGAATTATTATTTCGGGAAAAATAAATGCATGCATCATTCTTTAAAAATAAAAGTCCACTCACAGTACTATTCAGGTGATCACGCATACGAGTTCCTTCGTCGAGCAATCGCTCGGTGCGTCACCCTGTACACAATTATATTCCGTGAATAACTATTCAACAAATTAATACGATTCCTAAAATCAATTCCTCATAATTACATCTCCACTTCTCCTCGGATTCAACCCACATTCTACCACTAATACCAATTCGTTATCTTAAAGGTTCCAAGTCAGAACCGAGAGATATCCGACGGTCGGATTCTCATAATTCGATAATCGAAACCCTAAACTTCAAAAATTCATAATTAATTCCAAGCTTCTCCAAAAATCACCAAACTTCACATACAAGCTCTACAACATCTACACAATTTAATGGGCTAAAAACTGGAATTAAAACACTGCCTCACACACTTCCACGCGCCACCAACAGTGGCAGCGCGTGGGCCCCACGCACCGGCGGCCACCACCTCCGATGGCCACCAAATTTTGGCAGTAGCTGCAAAACAACAAACCCAACCTCTTTCTCAACTACAACACATCCAAATAACAAGTAAAAACTGCCGAAATCATTTGATGAACACAAACCCAAAAATTTCCAAGAACCCTAGAATTTCATTTCGTCAATTCGACTTCTACACAATAAATCATGATACAAGGCCATAGGGGAAATGATCAGTGAAGAAAACCAAACCTTCGACGCCGATTTGGTGGCCGGAGGTGGTCGGAATCGCCGAAAAACCCCAACTGCTACAGTGATCTTCTTAGTTCAATTCCGAGCTTTTCCGGCCAAATCTTCGAAAACCAAGGTTACTAGCGTGTTGGGAGGGAGGAGGCGCTCCTCTGGTGACCGGTTGCACGCCGGCTGGTGGCCGGAAAGTGAAAAATCGAAGGGAGGACGAAAATGGCCGAACCGGAAAAGAGAGAGGTCGGGAGAGAGGAGAGAGAAAGAGCCGGGTAAGTTTCCCAAATTTGGAAACTTACCACAGTAACTTCCTATATTTATAGAAACTTACCGTGAACAGTAACTTTCACAATTTCGCTTATAACTTTCGCATACGAGCTCCGATTTTTACGAACCACATATGCACGCGCTCGGTTTAACGTCCTCTACAACTTTCACGAAGGAAGTTTTCTCAAATTTTGACCCGATCAAAAAGTCAACTTTTAGGGCCACTAAAGTTACCGAAAAAGAGTAAAAGTAAATCGAATTGTCGTTTACTGTCCAAATGACTAGTAAACCGGTGAATTAAGATACGGGATGTTACAGCTGTAGCTTGCTGGTTATATATTCATGGGACTGATTTGCTTTCAGTGTTCTAATTTGTTATTTTGTGTAATGCAGCAAAGGGTGACAAGTTGTTGGCGTCTCAAAATGTACAGCCATCATAGGTACGTGTGCTATCAGCTTTTCTGTATCTTAAATTGATTGAGAAATATTCATTGTTCGGTTAAATTGTTTGTTCTCTTTAATAAGCGCTACATGGTCCGCCTATCTGTGTTTCCCATGAATTCATTTATCTGCATATTTACAATGGTCTCTTCAAAGGAAAAGATATGGTTTTAGAATGAAGGCAAATGTTGAAAGGAAGGTAGAAATAACTGATAATGAGTATGCAGAAATACAACTTTTTGAATGTGAAAGGTTCAAATTATTAGGAATTTCCAAATCAGAAACTTACTCTGGTAGATCAGACAACATACTTTTCCATTTTACTAATAGATATTGTCCAGGTAAAAAAATTTCCATACCTAGAATTATTCTTACTGCATCTGAAAATAAATGGTCATTTACTTTTAAAAGACGACAATTTCCAGTAAAACAATGTTATGCTATGACTATTAACAAGAGCCAAGGTCAATCGCTGAATCAAGTTGGCATATATTTACCAGAACCTGTTTTTACTCATGGACAATTATACGTTGCACTTTCAAGAGTTACATCAAGAAATGGATTGAAAATTTTAATAAACAATGACAATGATGTACCAAATAAATATACTAAAAATATAGTTTATAAAGATGTATTACAAAATCTATAAATAGAAACAAAAGAGAAAAACAGAGAATTCATCTATTGATTTGAAATTTTTATATCAAACTAAAGTTTTATATATTTCAAAAACCAAATTATGCTCTGAACTAATGAATAACATGAGTTGCTACAAATATTAAATGTGTACATATTTTACATGTCTATGATAGATGTTCAAAATATGAATAATTGACACAAGTTTCATGTGACACAATTGATTATCAAATAAATAAATAATTATTATAATTTTTGATAATTTTGTATTGTAATTAGTCAACGGAAAAGTCAACGGAAGCAAATGAGAAGAGACCCAGTACATCTCTCCAGTTATGGTTGCAATTTGTTTCCGGTTCCATCTCATTTGAAAATTGACGAAAGAAGTAATGTGAAACACTCCAGACAAAATGAAAGATGAAGATGATTCTGGATTAGAAACAAACAGTATTCAAAAGGGATTCACTTTGGGATTACACTTTTGCCCTGAATGCCTCGGTATAAAACCGACATCTCCAGACTCCAGCTGCTTTTCAGTTCGACAAGCCTCCACCAAGGTCAACCTCTACTGTTAGGCGATATCAGGCTTATTCATTACAATCAACATCACCGAAAACTGGGTAAGATTTCATTTTCACGGAATCAGTTGATTTCGTTTACCAAATCATCTATTTTCATCTCTCTACATAGATGACTCAAACTTTGTTCCCTGTGGTAGCCTATGTGCTTTTTTGAATTAGATATAGAAGAATTGAATTCTTTGGTTTAGGATTATTGACATATCTAAAAGTAGGGAGTTGGTTTTGATTTTGATTGAAATTGAGATTTTATTGATTTCGATAGGTTATTGAAAGGGTTTTCATATTTTTGTTTTTGCAGGCAAACGAAGAGCGGAGTTTTGCAGGCGATGGAAGTCTCGCTTTATATATAGAGATTAAAGCCAAAGCAGCCACCGAGGCCTCTCCATTTTCATTGCTTCAGTCTCTCCAAACTAAAAACTCCCTCTCTCAGGTAAATACCGATTTCTGATTCTCCTTTATGCTCTGTTTAGCTGCCTAGGAACTGAAAGAAATATGATTTAGGTTTCAGTGCTGCTTTATCATCATAATACTCTGGTCGAAGAACCTGCGTCATTATAAGTACATATAAGGGAAAATGTTGCAGAGAAGTATTTGTTAGCATCTTTGAATGAAGATCCTAAACCAGGACATATAATAGCTAATCTTGCAAATGCCTATTATATGAATGGTGATCATAGAAGTTCCAGCAAGTGCTTGGAGAAGGTGCTCATGGCTCATTGCTACATTCATTTCTTGCTTTGTTCACTGAGGTTGTCCATTTAGTGTCTTATTCTTCATGGAAAATTTTATTTTTTACTACCATAATTTTTTATATTTGGTTTCTGGAAAACAGTCATCCATAACTTCTCTCTGTCTTAACTCAATTCATAATGGCAATATGGCATAGTCATTACTTTGCTGCTTATTGTATTAGAAGGACTGAACACTCATGCTACTTTTTTTCCAATATGACTGTTGAAAAGAAAAAGAAAAAAAATGAAATTGACTCCAGCCTTTTGTTTTGCTATTGCATCTTTTGTTTTGCTATTGCATCTTCCTCAGGTGACAAAATTAGAGCTCATTGGATGTCTACACGATATGCCGTTGCAATACACCGAACCCAGGATGCAGAATGGTATCAGGATCCCACTGAACAACTATCCTGGCAAGAAGTCAAATGGCTTCAGTTATAAGAGATGGAGACTCTATAATTTCCGTTCAACTTCACATACCATGGCCAGGCTTTGCCATGGTCCACAAAGCCCAACATGAGATTTCAGCAACATTTGATGGTAATCACAAAAGAGCTATTAAGATGGTAATCACAAAAGAGCTGTTAAGATGTCAATACGACAATAATAACCTTAAACTACATTCATGCTTATATGTGAACCTCACATTTCAATTCAGCTATTTACATATCCATTTGAACTTTTAACTGACTTTCATACTGATCATTATTTTTGATATCCAGCAGCAGCTGCTCAAATCAGTTGCCAAACGAGCTGTTTCCCGTCGTCGAGGATGCAAGTTAATATGCAGTAGTAAGTTTGACCAACCGCTTTTCACTGAAACACATATCGTCTTATGCCTTTGAATCCATTTTGGAAATGCAAAGGCCAAATCTAACCATTTTTACCTAAAGTTGGTTAGGTTCTCCTAATTGCAAAATTGTAAATACACATCTGGTCAACATACCAGATTTTGGAATCTATAAAAGAACTCTTTAGCTATATAACGCATCAATGTTTGTAACCGCTGTCTTAAAATGCCTCAACAATGTACCCGCAGCATCGCGCGGGCATCATTGCTAGTATTTACTATATACCAAAGATGAGTTCACTGTTTACGATGGTACTGTTCATGAACAGTAAAGTGACGGTTCTGGCTTCTTTTTCCCGTAGCTGTTCATAGGACAGTGAAGTGACGGTTTTGCCCTCCTCTGAGATTTTTTTTTTTTCCGGCTGTGTATGGATCTTATCTTCTTTTCTCTTCTAGAGTCGGTTGTTGCTGTGGATCGATTTTATCTTCTTCTCTACTCACCAATCCTCAAAAGAACAACAACCCGAAAACAAAAACAAACACAGAGAAATACAGAAAGAGAGACCTGAAGGATTGACGACGAAAACGAGGTAACGTAGCCTTTGCCCTCCTTTTTTTCTCCGTCATGTGTTTGTTTGCTTTGTGCTAGGAGATAGAGAGATCGATTGTTGCTGGAATCACGTAATCAACATCGATCTCCATAGTAACTGGGTTAGCAGAATCTGCCATCTAACAAAAACTAGAGAATCTGGTTTTTGATTGAGGTTTTTTTTTGCTGCAATCACGTAATAAACATCGATCTCATAGTAACTGGGTTTCTAGAATCTAGGATCTGCAGGGGAACTTGGCTTTTTTTTTTTTTTTTTTTTCTTGAATGACAGATCTGATAAATTTTGGCTCTGTAATCTCAATTGAATTCCCCTCTGACTTGCTTGATTTCATGGATTTATTCTGTGATTTTTTATCAGATTAGTTGGTCTTGATTGGTCTCAGTTAATCTCTCTTTTGTTAATTAAAGCTTATTTGATTGAATTATTAATGTATGAGATTTGGTTTGTTTTTGTAGCCTGGGTTTTAACCTTTCAACGATTCCAAGGTCCAGCTTTTTTGGAGATTCTGAAGGAAAAGGATTTGGTTAAAAAGAAATAAACCAGGTTTGGGTTTTTAATCTGACTCATCTTTGATATCATTTAGTGAATTGTCATTGGTTTCCATGAGTGGAATATTTTGTTCTACTGATGACTGATAATGTTGTAATGGCTAGGTGATTGTTTGTTTTGACTTGGTGTTTGTTTTAAGTGTATTGATATATCATAATTTTTTAATACAGTGATGGCAGCAAGACCTGAACAAACAGAAATAAGGAGACATTTACGTCATAAGAATGGAGAAGGCCAAGCTTCTGGTCCTATTTCTGATATGGAGAAAGATCGACCAATTAGATCAAGAAGGTGGAGACAGCGTGAGTATTTATTATCACCTTTACGATGTTGGTCTAAATGACTGATTTTGGTAAAAAATTCTTTATAATTTATACTAATTCTGTTCTTCTTTTTTTTTTAATTGGTTGGATGCCTGCCTCACGCATAGTATGCATATTTAGTTGCATTTTGTATGCAAAGTGTATCGCCTTAATTACCATAGCGGAACAAAGTGTATCACTTAAATGTGAATGAGTGTTTACATGATAGAATAGTGAATAGTGGCTGTTCATTTTGTATGGGAAAGATGTTTGTTTGCATCCTTCATTGTTTAGTATTCAGTGGCATTTGTTTAAATATAAATGAGTGTTTAAATGTGAGAATAGTGAATAGTGTGAGTTAAGGTACAGATGTCTATAACACTGTTCACATTTACTTTTTAAAGTGTGAAGGGCAACATTATGTATCCTTCTATTTGTTTATAAAGTTATAGTTGCATATGTGATGCAGTGATGGCAGCAGAAACTGGGAACACACAGATAAAAACAATTTTACAAGATGATAATGGAGAAGCCGAAAATATTGAAAGGAGGACGGAGATAATGTGTACTGATGAGACTTCTGCTGCTCTTTCTAATGTACACACAGATTGCCAGATTACATCAAGAAGGCGGAAGCAAGGTATGTTTTGCAATGTTGACGTAAATGAAAAGTTTTCGTCAAATGTGTGTCGTGTTTATTGAAATGCTGTTTATAGTGTGTCCACTAATCATGATGAACTGGAGCAAGAATTTGTTTATTGAAATGCTCTCTATACTGTGTGAACCAGTGATGATGAACTGGAGCAAGAATTTGGATACGAATGATGACAATCCTCGGGTGATTACAAATGAAATTTTCTGTCATCAAGAAAGATTGGATGTTAGTGATACAGCTAGAATGGGTAAGTAAAAATTTATCAGATCTGTCATTCAAGAAAAAAAAAAAAGTGATCAGATCTGTCATGTATCCTTTAAATGTCTACTGATCAGACTTTTGCTGCTGTTTTTAATGTAGACACAGATTGTGAGATTAGATCAAGGAAGTCGAAACAAGGTAAGTATGTATTAATGATTTTGCATTGTTCCCGTAAATAAATGATTTTTGTAAAATGTGTTTACTGTTTATTGAAATGATGTTTATAGTGTCTGGCCATCGCAATAAACGGATTAGAAATCATCAAGAACGTCCTCGGCTGATTACAAGTCAAACTTTCTCTCCACAAAAAAACTTGGATCTTGATGATCCAGCCAGAATCGGTAATGGAAAATCTTTTTTTTCAATAGTAGTCATGCATTTTTTACTTAGAAAGAAATTATGGTTGCAACTGCTAGACAAAGTGTATCGCTTTAATTATGATGTTAGTTTATTAATCATGTTCCTGAGTATTTGACTTGACTGTTGATCAAATCAATTTAATTTGAATGTGCATTTCGTTTGTTTCTGTTATGTCATGCCATGCTTAGACAGATTGGAGGTAGTTATATTCTGAAGTTGATTAATATGTATAATGAGCTTCTGAGCATTTACAAAACTGCACATTAGTAAGTCTGCGTAGATGAGTTATGCTCAGCTGCTGCCACATATAGTTGAATGGCGGTTATACATGATCATTAATGTTTAATATCAATCATATTGTTGTTTGCTGTCTTTACATTTTCGTGACTCTGATTAGTCCAGAGTCTAAACATGGTAGGATCGCAACCTTTTTAGTTCAAAGCTGTTTTACATTTGTTCAGATTTCAGATTTTGGTTGTTGATTGCATCTTCATAGGATATGACTTTTGATTATTTTTGTATAATAATGATATCATTTTTCCTTTGATCAATAATGTGGCTCATTTTGAATGACAGGTGAATATTCACATTCAATTGGTCAAGCAATGTATCAAAGAATCAGACAAGGTTATTTCTTTTGAATATTATCTATTGGTTTTTAACAATCACATACTGTACCAATTGTCTGACAAAAGAAAAAATTGTGATTTCAGGATTCAATACGGAGTATGAAGATTCCGGTGACAATATTTATAAATGTACTTATTGCGATGCAAATTTTTGGTTTGAAGAAGCTGTAAAACAATCATCTGCAAATGCTGAAATAATATATACAAATTGTTGTAAAAAAGGACAACTCAAACTTCCAAAGCTTAGACCAACTCCCAACTTTCTGAAAACATTATTAAATGACAGACTTTTTAAAGAAACTATAACTCAATGTTTTGTTTCACATCAATGGGAGCAACAATTGATCATAAAATAAATAGTGGATCTGGTCCTTATATATTTAAAATTAGTGGTCAAGTACATCATCTAATAGGTTCCAGGTTACCTTCTGATACAAAAAATGAAATTTCAAATCGTATTAATGCTATTGATCCTACTCATGTTAATCAAAATATCAAACCAGATATTGTTGATGGACTCATTAAAATGTTTGATGAAATCAATGAATTAACAAAAGAATATCGCATAATGAGAGATAAATTTGAAAATCCTTTATTACCTTCATTTAATATGAGCATACTTAATTGTGAATCTACTAATGGTAAACAGTATGAAAAACCAACAAGTGAAGAAATTGGTGGTTTAATTGTTGGTGACATTGGACAGTATAATTCAAATAGAGATATAATTATCGAATCAAATAATGGATGCTTACAACGAGTTTCTAAAATACATCCAAAATATATGTCATTACAATATCCAATTCTTTTTCCATATGGTGAAGATGGATATAAACCGGATTTACGAATGGAACGAATCGGACCAAATCGTGAACAAAAAAGAGAAAAAATGTCAATGCGGAGTTATGTTGCATATCAAATTCAAGATAGAAATTATGAATCAAATACTTTATTACAAGGTGGACGATTGTTTCAACAATATTTAGTTGATTCATATGCAACAGTTGAAGAAAGTCGTTTAGATTGGATAAGAAAGAATCAAAAAAATCTTAGAAGTGAAACTTATAAAGACATTAATACTGCATTTTCAGCTGGAATTGATAAAGGTCATAATTTGGGACAAAAAATTATTTTACCAAGCTCTCACACTGGAAGCCCTAGAGATATGATTAATAATTATCACGATGCTATGGCAATTTGTAGACAATATGGTAATCCTGATTTATTTATAACTTTTACTTGCAATGTTAAGTGGATAGAAATATCAAGATATTTGGACAGAAATAGTAAATGTAAGGCCGAAGATAGACCTGATATAATTTCTAGAATTTTTAGAATAAAATTACAAAATATGATTGCTTATATCATATTCTGAACATATCTCATTTGCTTTTCAGTAAGAATAATAAATGACCATGATGATTCTTTGAGACGAAGCATGGACTATTGTACCTGCATTCATTTATATGCATCATATCTCGAAGAACGCCTGGACTGTTTTCGTGTCCTGAAGTACGATGTTCAGAAAGATCACTTGGTATGCAGTTTGAATTGGAACTTATGTGCAAGCTTTTTGTATGTACACTGTTCTTTCTATATCATTTAATGGAAAAACCACCCCTCTAGTTTTTTCTTTAAACTTTTATATTATGTTTAATTATCAATGCAAAAAGGAATAGGAATGTACCATATTCTTTAATATAGTACAGTTGTTTACTGCTAATTCACACATTTTTCATATTGTATTACCAGTGTAATATGATGACATTTAGAATAAAAGATCTCACATGTTCAATACAATCTAGACAGAGAACCAAGGAACTTGAAACCCCAGACTTACTAAGGCATCTACCTGCTTTGCAACAGCTTCTTTCTCGCCTTCTTGATTGCCAGGTGGCTGATCCAATGTTCATTCCTTTGTTTTTGTTTTGTTCACTTTATTTTATTTTTATTCTTCCTTTATTTTCAGTCTATCTTCCATGAAGGGGAGGTGTTATTCCACCAAATTTTTGATGACCTTACCCTTTATCTATTTTACAAATATATATATATATATATATATACAGCAAGGTTCCAAAGAGGTCCTTGCTATACATAATCTGCGGATGGGTCAATCTCTGTCGTCCGTTTCTTTAAATGAAAAGCAACGGCTTGGATCGATCTCTTCCCAAAAACCCATCGCTCGTCGAAGTAGAAAACCAAAGTTGGACTGTAGACTCTCCACTTTGGTTGCATCGAAGGCTCTGGTTCTCTTTCTCCACCCAAAATCCAAAACTTCTCAACTCCAAATACCATAAACTCATCTCAGGTTGCAACAATCGTGCAACCGAAGCTTTCTTTTTTTCTTTTCTCTCATGAAAATTGTAGCTCTCTTATGGTCCCGACATCCCTTGGAGTTTTCGCGCCAAAAGTTGGAAACTTGGAAGCAGAGAAACACATCTAGAGTATGGATTCTCTCTCTTTTCTGATTTGTTTGATTGCCAATTACAAAATTTAGGGTTTTTTTTTTCCATATTTGGGACTTTTCTTCTTTCTGTTTCTGGGTTTTTTTTTTTTTTTTTTTTTTTTTTTTTTTTTTTTCCGATTGTTGATCTTATGTGTGTTTTTCAGTTTCAAATAAATGGAGTCAGAGGATGATCAAGTTTATATTCCTCAAGTAAAGGCAGAGTTGTTCATCATCTCATTTAGCAGAATAATGTCTCAAACATATCAGTTCACTACTAGAAAACATGCTCTCTAAGGTAAGCTTTGAGTTTTCTGTATTTGGTATTTTTTAGATTTTGCATCTGATTTGGTCAGTTTAAGGGATATGGATTTTGTGGTGTGTTTGATTTGTTGCGAAATAGCTATTGTGATTGGTTTTGAGTTTGTTGAGAAATAGCTACTGTGCTTGTGATTGATTTGTTGAGAAATAGCTAACGTGCTAAGCTTTGTATTGGGTTTGTACTTTTAGTGGTGATATATACATGTATCATGCTTTCTGTTTATGTTAGAGATGCAAGATATTGTACTTTTAATGGTATAATAACTCATTTCACAATTGATTCATCATGTTTTCTGGATGAAGTGATAGGTTTTATTCTTATGCAATCTTTACTGCAGTGGTATAAACTCCTTGCTTTAGACGATATTCGTATTCCCATGGTTCATCTTTCAGAATCTATATAAAGATCTGATTAATCTTTACGAAATGGAGCAAAAGAAATGTAGCTCCCAATAGATTTGCAAGATGGTCATTGCCTTTTCAAGGCACTCTGTTCAATTATCTAGTTTCAGTTTCCAGCTGAAATTTAATGAGCTCCTTTTGTTATGGTTTGTGTATCGACCTTTTTGGATTTCTACTACAAGATAGGTATAACCATGTGATTTTATTAATGTATATCTTATCTTGATGCAGGGGGCTCAGCTGAGAAAGCACATTGATGCAACACTAGGCAGTGGGAACCTAAGAGAATCAGTAAAGCTTCCAACTGGAGAAGATTTAAATGAGTGGCTTGCTGTCAACAGTAAATCTCTTTTTCATCATAATTTGAATTGTCTTTTAATTTGTTAGTTTGTTTGGTTTGATGAACTAGTATTTAGAGGGGAAATATGTTGGAGGCATAAGCAAGAGATGGCGACCCTTATACTAGTTATTTTCATACAGCAGCAAATGGGAAGAGAAACTGATGTTTGAGTGGGAGGAGAGTAGTAATCAAGATCTGATTAAGCAGGAGATTATTGTTTGTTTAAAGAAGTTATACCTCCAGCAGAAGTGTTGCCTTCATGATGCATTTTTAATGGCTAGATATATTTCAAACAATTTTATAGACGTTTAGTGGTCAATAAGTAGTGGAAAAGGTCAGAGGTGAGTAGGAAAACTATGGAAAGTTGACTGACTTGCTGTCAATGCTGACGTGTTTGTTTATACAATTATTCATAACTACTGTGAAAGGCAAAAGGTGCTCAATTGTAATACATAAGATGCAGCAAAATGAAGCATCAAGGTCCTCCCATTTGCCTACTCAAAATCCATTTGATATTTGTCAGCAAATCTTCATGCTTTTTTCAGTGAAATTGTGAAATAGTAATTTTTTCTTCCAAAGTTCTTTTTATCTGTTGGCTTAGAGACTACTTTGTTGATTGATCAATGTACCTTCTATGCCTGACTGTGCACTTAAGTCCAACTTCTAGTTTTATCAACTTTCTTTGTTTTTATTTGTACCATGACAGCTTCTGGATTTTGTGGTCTGTTTGATTCTGCAGGTTTTGGATGCACCGATCAGTTTATGGCAAGACGATTTTGTGGTCTCTTTGATTCTGCAGGTTTTGGAAGACATTTTGGATCATTTCAAGATTATATGGTAGAGTGAGGATCATAGTCAATTCATTATGTAATGGTTTCAATTGTGGATACTCAATTGTTGTTGATTTGTAATGATTCCAGAAAATGAGGAGTGGAATGACTTAATATGCAATGTTAGACTCAAAATGTTCCAATCTGGAGCAAAATGACTTAATATATTGTGTTAGACTCAAAATCTGGAGCAAAATGTGGAGCAAAATTACTTAATATGCAATGTTAGACTCAAAACCATGGCATCAGAAGTTCAAATCTGGAGCAAAATGACTTAAAATGCAATAAATCACAAGAAGTTCAAATCAGAAGTTCAATAAATCTCAAAATGTTCCAATAAATCACAAGAAGTTCAATTCTGTTGCCAAAGTAGACAACAACCACAACCAACAAAACAAAATGCTTCCAAAGCAAAGCCGATACAACCAACATTTCTAAATAGGATACAATATACAAAGACTAAAGCCATTTCATTCCTTCTATAATACTGTAAAGTACAACAAATGACACCTTCTCCAGCATAGCAAGAGCAAAGCTCTGTGATTCCAGAAAATGCACATTACATTCACATGTTCTATACACTGTGATTCCAGAAAATGCACATTACATTCACATTACATTTAGTGTTTACTACTACAAACATTCCACAAACATTCATCGAGTCATCTATTTCTTGCCTATCCCATTGCTTTTCATGCACCAACTCTTTAATTATAGTCTGAGAATGATATGTTTGTTCCTGCTAAGCTCCTCAAGTATATCCTCATAGAAATCCTGCACACAAAAATCACATCAAAAAATTTAACAATTTCAGTTAAAATCAAGGAGCAAAGCATCTTGCACAAAGCAGCCTACAGTTGCAACTCAGGAGAGTTCTGAATGGGATATCTAATTCTCATTTGTATGTGAAGTGATAAAACTTAATGATTACTGGCAAACTAGCAACTGAACAGTCAAAATTAATGCCCAATGAATGTCAAACATGCATTGTGGCCCGTGAATACTTGAAAAATAAACTAAAATCTAAATGCCTATCAATGAAGAAAAGAAAATCAAAGTCAAATACCGATATGCTTTGCAAAGACTTAAATGGAAGATAACATGAACAGATCTTTAAAGATGACAACGTACTACCTTCATGGACAATGGCATGATCTTCTTGTAACAGACATCCACCGTCCCTGCTGTTCCAGAAAGACGAATAAGGGCAACTACTCCTTTTGGACCAAAATCATAGTATCTCCACTACTTTGTTCCAATCTACAGATACACAGTATTTCAATACAAACCAACAAATTAAGTCACCACCAGAATTGAACACACCTATAATTTAATAAGCAAAAAGCTATAAGATTAAAATAAGGAAACCTATCCACTTCAAAACCCAACAATATATTAGACAGAAATAAAAGCCTTCAAATTAAAATACACAAAGTTGATGCTAACCCATGATTGATATATGCTGTTGACAATTCCAAGCCTTAGCAGCGAAAACATAAACTTGATTCCAGAAAGTGTGACAAACATAGTAATAGCAAAACCCAATATCAAAATGAAGCTAAAGGCTCAATCTTTACATAAAAATGTGGGAACAGTTATATTCGCACTGATGAGGTGGGGAAAAAAAAAAAAAATTCAGTTTGGCGGTGAGGTGGATCAAATTGCAAACCAAACCCAGATAGATAAACCCACATACCCACATTCATAGGCACCACCCAGAATTGCATGCACCGAAATTCAAAACCCGATCAATCACACCCAAAATTCAAGCTTACCTTCTCTTTTCTGTCTTCTCCCGAATGTCTTCTTCTTTCCCTTCTTCCTTTGCTCTCTTCGCTCTCGCTATCTGTCTCTATGGAGCGAAAAAACCCAGAAGCGAAAGATGAAAGCGGTGTAATCGATCAGAAGAAATTATTAAAAAAAGAAAAAAAAAAAAGAAATAGATATACCCAGATTTGTGTTCTTCTCAGATGAACTCAAGAACCGAGATTCGCATTGTTCGTTCTCTTCCCGTCCCCATGTTCTTCCTCAAATCAAAACCCAAGAACCACCTTGATTCGCCATGTTCTTCCCTTTCTCTCGAATCAGTCGTCTCTTTCAGTTTCAGATTGGAAATCATATATATTTGTTGTTGGGTCTTCCGCTCCCATCGCCTCACTCTTCCCCCTCTCTTTATCTCTCTATCTCCGTATGCAAATGAAACCATCTGAGGCTCTGAGCTTCTCTCTATCTCTGTATCCAAACAGTAACCCCCTCGATCCAAGCAGTTGCTTTTCATTTAAAGAAACGGACGGCAGAGATTGACCCATCCGCATATTATGTATAGCAAGGACGTCCTCTTTGGAACCTTGCTGTATATATATATACGGAGTGGTTCCAAAGAGGACGTCCTCACTGTTGCTAAAGTGCGGACGTCGATGCAGCAGCTCGGCTCGAGGCGTGACGGAGCGGCGGAGCTTGCCGGACGGATGCCAGCGGTCGGACGGACGGGTCTGCAGTGGGTGGAGTCGCCGGCGACGTGGTTGCAGCCTTGCCCAGAAACCTGCAGTTGCAGGTGAGCTTGCTGCCCAGAAACCTGCAACTCCGACCTCCTCCGACCTCGAACGCTGCAATACAATCGAGCTTCTTCTTCTTCCATCGAATCCATTTATCCATCCATCTCTTTCTTCCTCTTTAGCTTAGTATCTAAAAATCTAACATGGTATCAAAGCCCATGGAGGCCTGACCATTGCTCATCGCCATTGATTTTCGCTGCTATCTATTTCGATTCGTCAATTTCTTCTTGTTTTTCATCTTAAAACCCTAGAAACTACAAGAAAATCAAGATCGTGTTTTGAGTTACAATTGTTTCTGTACAATTACTCGTCAAATACCAAGGATTACTTTAGTTTCTTCATCGTTGTATAATTACCAGAAATTAAGTTCATTTCTGTGGCTGTTCATCCTCAAGATTCAGAATTTGTTCGAAATAATTTTTCTTCAAGATCCAAGCTTGTTCGTACACAAAGATGTTCAGAGATTCTTCTTCAAAACTACCTGTACAATTACCAAGCAATCGAAGCTTTCTTCATATTCAGTAGCAGTTTGCCAGTTTCTCTATCAAATTCAAGATCCAAGTTTCAATTATGAATAATTCAATGGCTACTCTGACTCAAGTTTGCACCTCAGTTTCGGTTCGTCTCGATGAAACAAACTACCCCACCTGGCTTTTTCTGATGCAGCACTATCTCCGTGGTCTTGGCTTGCTCAAGTTTGTAGATGGTTCTTATCCTTGCCCTCCGCAGTTTCAGAGTGTCGATAATACTCAAGCTTATGAAAAGTGGCTGGAACAAGATAGCTCTGTAATTTCTTTGATCACAACTACACTTTCTACTGATGCACTTACTCTAGTTATTGGATGTCAAACTTCAATGGAGGTATGGCTTACCCTGAAGCAAAGGTACGGTTCAATTTCAGAATTTCATGTTATGCAATTGAAGACAAAATTGCATTCTATTCAGAAAGGGTCTGATAGTATTGAAAAGTATTTGCTGCGTTTCAAAGCTGCTAGAGACCATTTGGCTGTTGTCGGTGTTATAATGAATGATCAAGATGTTAAAAGTCTCATTCTTGCTGGACTTCCTAGTGAATATGGCCATACTAGACAGATAATTAAGGGAAAGAAAAACATTGGTTTGGAAGAAGTGAGATCTTTGTTGTTGTCTGCTGAAAGTGAAATTGAGCTCAAGCACAAAGCATTGCCATTGATACCCCTTACTGTCATGCTTGCTCACAATGGAATCCCTAATGGATACTCATTCTTCATTTCAGACACTCAATGGAATTATTCATCTGGTATTCCTGCATCTTATGCCTTGCCTTCTGAAGTTATTTGTATGAATGCATATAATGCTCCTAGTGTTGCTAATATTGGTCATGTTGGTTATATTCAACCACCTGCTTTTACTGACTTTGTGAGTAGTACTATCCCATCTACACCTGCTGGCTTTCACCCCAATTTTCAAAATGCTCCAATAATGAATAATAGTGCTTCTTCTGGTTATCAACATGCCTTTCAAGCCCCCTACATGATGCATAGCACTCCATCTATAGTTGGATACATGACCCCTCCATACACTGCTATGACTCAGCAAGCTGTAAATGGTGCATCTGTTCGGTCTACAACTGATTTTTTGGCTAAAAATAACAATGGCAATGGCATACCTCAGCAATGCTTCAATGGTTTTAATGATTCTCGGCAATATAATGATGGTTCATTCTCACAGCAGTTTGGTACTCTTCTTCACAATAATATCTCACGGCCAAATAAGTTTAGTGGTTTCTCTCTGGGAACTATGTTGCAAACTAACATGATGCAGTCTCAAAATTCTGGAAACCACAGTGGCAACTGGCAACTTCAATTCTCATTCTGAAAATTACAATGGAAACTTCAGCTCTAATGAAGGAAATGGTGGCAATTATTCAGAAGACAATGTTCATAGCAGTTATCCTCACTCTCCCAACAACCATCACAGGAACTCAGTCAACCATAACAGAAACAACAATTCAAGGCCAAAGTTCAGTGTCAATCAAACCTATGGTGGTCCAATTATCTGTCAGATTTGTGAGAAGTCAGGTCATGGAGCCTACAAGTGTTATTACAGGAATTCTCAACAACAACAAGGCACACCAAGTTCTTTAATAGTATGCCAAATTTGTGACAAACCTGGTCACTCTGCCTACAAATGTCATCACAGAAATTTTCAGCCTCAAAACATTACCTCATGTTCTTGTAGTGAAAGTCAAATCTGCCAGAAACCTGGGCATTCTGCTAAGAGTTTCTACTGCGAACAACCACAAGAGAACCAACTGAAGACATCCAACATACACAACATCACAACTTACAATTCTACACCTAAAGCTTTGTCTGCTTCCATCTGCACTCAACCAAAGCCACCCTCCATTGCTACTCAGCCAAATAACAATGCCTCTCAATTACATGTTGTCAAGCCTCTGCCAATTACACCTGCATATCCATTATCAGTTCCTACTAACCTTCATTTGGAGCAACCTATGTTTAAGAAAACTGAAGCTTTGCGTAAACTAGACACTTGGTTGCTACATTCCACTCCTCCAGACAGATCATTAATGAATTGTAGGCAGATATGTTGTGATATGGGGCTATGGCAATCACAGCAACTCATTCCACCAGGATAGGACAAACATCTACTTGTCATTGGACAAATGGTTCGTAGTCACTTGTTGGTACTTCTGCAGAACTTCAAGCTAAGCTTCTCTGTAGCTTCTAACTCTTTCATCTGCTGCAATCTGATGCTGGGTTCTCTACCATCAGCTTGAGGGGGGATGTTAAGGGTAAAAGTGTATTTTACACAAATATTAGATAGTCATATAGAGTTAAAAAGGAACCGCACTTGTCGTAATTCATTTTTTTTGTATCTGGGAAATTCAGTTTTGCAATACAATCGAGCTTCTTCTTCTTCCATCGAATCCATCCATCTCTTTCTTCCTCTTTAGCTTAGTATCTAAAAATCTAACAATCCTTCCTTGCCAAGATCCAATATATAAGTAAAGTCAGTAGCAACTTGTAAAATTGCTAGGCTCATTTCCTCAAGCCTCTGGGTTGTATAGGTTGATTTAGAGCTGCAAATAGACGCTTAGAAGAATGTTACAATCAAGTTCAAGATTCAAGGAGTGATGCGGCGATGTTAATTATGGGTAAAACCGATCATCCTCATTGCACGACTTTTGGTGCACGGTTTCGATGGCCATGTTTGGAATGAATCGTGTTGATATTCTGTTTCGAACGAAAGATTGCTGATATTCATAACTATATTAATGTTCTGTGAAGAATTGGATTTTTCATACTAAATTTTGTTCACTTGATCGAATTCACAGTCAATTAATTGTTGGAATGTACTATTGATTGTTAGCACTTTTTCTTGTACAGTTTTTTTTTTTTTGGTCTGATTTCTTGTACAGCTGAAGCTAGGATTTTGTTATTGTTACTTTCACTTTTACGAGCTAGTTATAGCATTGAGAAATAAGAAAATGTAAGCAAGTTATTACGCGGTGTCATGGTTATATGTTTCCTCATTGCTTGAGCTGCCCTGTTATTAAATGGTTTGATTCTACACAGGTATTGTGTCATGGTTATATCATTTTCTATGAATGAAAATGATAACCATATGTTTGGTGGATTGAAATGCAGATGCGTATTCAGTGCAATAACAAAGCTGAACCGACTTCCAAGATTTTTTTATTTATTTTTTTTTGAATCAATCCACCACTGATTGTAATATATTCATCACCAGCCAGAATAGATCGTTACATACCCTTCCGCTGTCATTTAAGGGCACAGATAGACAAGAAGATAGTGGTAGTACCCACAGCGGTACATAGAGGTAGCGGGAATTCTCCATTAGTACTACGCCGGAGGCGCTAGAGATCTAGGTTCCTAACACAAGAAAATTTATTGTAAGTAATTAGACAAAAGCTAAAAACATAGGGTTGGGCTTAAGGTAAAAAAACCCCAGCCCAACATATCCAGATCAAAGATACTCTAAAGGAAGGCCCACTCAAAAGGCCCAGCAGGTTAGGCTTGGCTCCAGCCCAACATCATCTCCAACCCTGAAAACTCCGCGCGCAGTTCCAGCAAAGCTTCGCTTGACGCCGCTCCTCAGTGATCCCTGCCGTGACCCAACACACTGCAGAGCACACCGCCACCACCTACCTCACAGCGAAACCTCCTCAATCCTAGCACCTTGCAAACCACGCCGCCACCAATCTTGAAACTCAAAACCCTGCAACCGTAGCCAGTTGAAGAAGCCGAAATCGAGGTCTATCAAACCTGCAACGCAAAGCCACCAGATTCCGAGATGTGTCACCAGAGATCGAAAGCGAAAAACCAGCCTGCAAAAAAATCCCCCCGAGCGGGCCCCGCACAAGAGTTCTCCAACAGCTTGGAGCAATCCCCGTCCGGCAGTGGCGTCGGCGAGGCCCAGAGGCCAGCCCAGAGCCATCACCGGAAGAAGAGCAATCGTGCAAAAAACCGACGTCGGCTGTGCTTAGGGTTTTGGGATGAGAGCGATAGTGCTTTGTACCGACTTCCACGATTGAGATGATATTTTCTCGTTATATTGTTTTCAGACGTTATGACTATGAATTTCTTCCTGTTATGGTTACTATATTCTTCAAATAAAACTATGCAGTCTCATTGGTCTTCAGTTCTTGATACATGAAATGTCATTTGCATTTTTGTATCTTAAATTCTTAATGATAGGGAAATTTCTTGAATAAAGCAATGTTTAAACTGATTAAGATACGAGCTAGGTCTAGGAGAGTTTTTCTCTCAACCTAGTCTTCTACGACGCCCTACCCTCTTACTATCGCTTTCTCCTCACCTCCTCTCCATTCAGTGGCCTCCATTGATGCTGTCACAACAAGCTTTGCTGCTTCTCTTGCCCTCACTGAAGGTGTCAGCGCCCTGATCTGGGAAAGATTGGTGGTGGTCCTGTGCGCAGGTCCTCCCAATCTTTTCTGATTGGTAAACCTCTGACCCGTAAATAGGTCGATCTAAAGGCATTCAAAGCTCACTTCCATCACACTTGGATGGTGGATAAAGAATTTAGGGTTCAGGAACGGGCTAGAGATTTATTCTTGTTCTCTTTTGAATCAGTGCGTGATCGTAACAAGGTAATCCGAGGTGGGGTTTAGTGTTTTGATCGAGCCCCAGTTTTCTTTGAAGAGTATGATGGCGTCAAGCCTCTTCATGAAGTCCAGTTTAAGCATGTCTGAGTTTGGGTTAGGGTTTCTGGGATCCCTCCATTGTATGAAGAACCTGAGAACTTCACTCTTATTGGTAATCTCTTGGGTGGTTTCTTGGATTACGATAAGAAGGAATTCAAGAAAGGATCGATTTGGATTTTATTTACTCATGATATCTACAAACCGATCTTACTTGAGCGTAAAGTTTTTCTGGATGTTGGTGTTGAACCAGTTCTGCAATTTCAATTTGACCATCTGAAAGGGAGATGCCCACAGTGTTGTCTAATCACGCATGCTGGAATTTCGTGTGAGGAGCTGAATACTACAATCTCTGCACCTAGGGTTTTAAACTTTCCCGAACCCTCGGCCTAAGGAGGTTCGCTTTCTTTCTCCGCTCAAAACAGGCGTGATTTTTTCACTACTTCCTCTATCCCAAAGAAGAAGAAGCCAACTATTCGCCGTGTGGAGCGCCTCATTCCCAATCCTGCTTCGCCTACTGGTTTGACACCTGTCGCAGACAAAAGGGTGGCTGCTGATTCGGTGGTGGAACAAAGGCTGGAGCATGATCAGGTTTAAGTGTTGGAGCCAGCTATAGAGACTTGTCCTGGCCTAGATGACCCTACATGTATGATGCAAGTGGTACAGTAGGAGGGGTTGCTCTCCAAGAAAAGGGATCGCAGTGGTGGCTACAATCCCTCTCCCAAGAAGTTCAAAACCATTTTGGGTGGCAAGATCCCAACCTTGCAGACTAATGCTCTGGGTTGGGTTGAAGATGACAATGATCACTACTAGAATTTTTCTCATATACATCGGCCAGAAACCGATGTAAAAAAAAATTTGTACACATGTGTTAGTGGGTGATGTAAAAGATCGCCAAAAAATAGACATCGGTTAAAAACCGATGTCCCATACTACAATAAACATCGGATTAGATTCTATAATCGATGTTAAACTGCTATTATGATCACAAATTGGTGTTTTTAGATATTGTTAAACCTTCATATTTATGCATTTAATGCTTAACGAAATATAGGTCCGATAGCACTAGTATTCATTTTAACATCGTTACTCATTCTAGAAACGATGTGTAATATATTCTTACACATCGGTATTTTTGAAATTTGCCTGCTGTTTATAAGCTTTACGGGTACTTGCCATATATCACACTATTTAATATTGAATCTACATTCTTTTGTATTACTTAACCGATGTTCATTATTATGTTAAACATCGTTTCCTTTTACGAAGTGATGTCCAAGCTTATATAAAACATCAGTTTTTGAGGTTGACACTGATGTTTATACTTATACTAGACATCGTTTTTCATTTAATAAATCGATGTCCATTGCGTTGTTTTACATCGTTTCTTACTTAATAAGTCGATGTCCATTGCGTTGTTTTACATCGTTTCTTACTTAATAAGTCGATGTTCATTAGGTTGTGTTACATCGTTTCTTACTTAATATTTTGTTATCCACTGGCTAATGGGACATCAATTTTTTCTTTTAGAACTGATGTATTAGTTCTTTAAGAACTATTGCTAGGAAATCTAATGAGAATACATATTGTAAGTAAATAAATTTTGATTAATATTGATGCTCAAAGTACATAACAACATCCCAAGTATTTCTATGCATAACATGTCGAAATAAAACAAAAATTTAAGTCTAAATGGTACATAATACTAGAAACATAAACGAAAGCAAGCCTCGCCATACTTATATCCCATTTGTTCTTCTGTTTTCACCTGCAAATAAAATGAAATGAACAATTAGTTATAACAAGAAAAACAGAAGGAAAGAAAGGAAAGGAAAAGGGAAAGACAAAAAGACATTGACCTTACAAGACATTCCTATCCTAGCATCCATAACACAATCTGTTGGTTAACATAACTATACCTTTCTGGGATAGAAAGTATTGAAAGTATGTGCCTAGGTTGATTATGAAAAGGAAGATAGAAAGTACTGACCCGAAAATGTAGATGTCCGATGGCTCTTCTGAAGAAATTCAATCATCAATATCAAGGTTTTCATCCGGAACTCTTCCAGCAACATTCCAAGTGCTTATTGTCAGCCTACATGAAACAATGTGCCCCAGGAAATTCCATTAAGAACCAAACTGGTGCTACTTCTAGGCCTAGCATTGCAGGAGGCTAGGTAGAAAAACATAGACAAACCTCACATCCTTTGTGTTTATGTATTGAGCACGAGTAGTTTCTGATTTTCCTCTCCTATGTCTTAACTGATAGCCAAAAGAAGGCGGATCTGAACCAATAAATATCATATTTATGTACATTATTAGACAAGAAGAATGTAAAAGCACTCCAAAATATGATAGAACAAGCAGTTATATACATTTTAAAAATTCCGAAGTGGTTTCCTTTTCAAGGAACCCCATCATTTTTAAGGTCCAAGGTTGCAACAATGATATCACCTTGTAGCCCCCCAAATAAAAACAAACTAATTGCTTTATCATACAATAGAAATACTGGATTATAGCACACATTGAACATCTAGAAATGGTTATTTGAGATCTGATTTGTAAAGTAAAACTGTGCAGCAGAAATGCTCATGCACAAAGCCAAATTTGTCGTGATATAAATCTTTCATACGAACTCCAAATGAGAACCGAAAGACAAACTATCAAAGATCATGCATCAGTTCAGTTTGTCAAACTCAAGCTATTTGGAAATATAAAATTGAAACAGAGTATGAGTTAACAACATAGAATGTGTCTAAAATATCAGAATGAAGAAAAGAAGAAACCTTGTTACTGAAGTGGAAGAAGTTATAGCATTTTTTTTTCTTTGTCAAAAAACACAATATGATGTTTTGATCATAAACAAGGTAACATACCTGCATATTTCCAATTAAGTGTGCAAACAGAACCAGACCCAAAATTGCAATGAGTATAGCAAAAGAAGTTTCTCCGGGTTGCAGTTACTAAACACATGAGTACTGTTTATCCACTGCAGGCGTCCATCATTGTTCAAAGAACCACAATCCAAGTAGCTGAGAAAACACTTGATGGGGTCAACTTCTTTTCTGCATTGAGACTTCCAGCAAGTTGCATACCGTTCGATTGATAATAGGTACCATGAAGCACCTAAGACCTACAAGAACAGGAACAGAATCAATGTTGTTGACTCTTGAAGGGTGGTAAAAATGAATTAATGTTAAATAAAGGAAACTACATACATGACTAGCTAACATGTAGACTGTAGAGTATGAGATTATACGCAGCCCCGGCCCAAGCTGTCTTTGTGACCACACCAGTGGCTTTGATGATCTGAGAACTTAGTGGGAAAATGAGATACAATCTAGGAACATATTGGAGCAGAACAATCAGTACAAGGGCATTATGGGTATGGCCAGAACTGGAGCTTTTAACTGCAGGTATGATGAACCATATGACAATCTGCCAAATAGAATAAAAGTAGTGACATTTCTACAATTGTGAAACTGAAAAAAAAAATGCAGAAAAAATACTAGTCAATAGTGCAGTACAGTCCAAATGGCACTAAAAATATCCTACAGTTTCTTGTTAAACAAAAAGGGCTAGCATACACTTGTATGACTTAATTTGACTAAACTTATCTAATCATGTTCAGTAATCCAAATTCACAAATCAAAATGCCAATGAATAGTACATTGTAGATGAATCACTCTAGACCAGTATACTAATTAAGCAAAAGTATGTTTATGATGATGATGATGGCATACCTGAGGGAGAGGCAGTGTAGCTATAAGATCTACGAAGAAATCTGATCTCAGATAACTTCTAGCAATCTTTTTGGGATCCATAACAAGTTCACCCCTCTCAAAAACCTAGTTTTTGGTGATATATAAGTTGTCCTCAACTTGATGAAAATATGAAGTAGATAGAGCATGTCGGCAAGAGTACGAAAACATGTCACAACAATTCCAAAGTTCAAATCAGTTGATATCATGATTTTCAAAAATAAACTGGAAATTGTAATATAAATATAAGGGCATCTAGTTTCATATTTATTTCCCTTCCCTCTATCTTTTACACATATGAAAAGGAAGTCATTAATTTGTTTTGGCAAAGAAACAGAATTAGACCATTTAGTAAGACACAAAGGCAGTGTAATGCCTAACCTTCACTCCTATCCATCTCAAGAACAATAGAACATCCCCAAATCAATCAAAACTTACAGGGAGTTCATATTAAGAAACAACACTCATTGGTACAATCTATTGAAATCTCATCTAGAGCCGAGTAAATATCCCAAAAACAATGAAAACCAACAATGAAATTCCGGAATGTCGACTAGTGTTTAAGTTTCCATTACATGGGATCATATTGAGAAAGTAAAAATAAAACTATAATTCTTTCCTAGATTATTCAGCCAATACTTAAAAATAAATATGAGTTGGCAGCTGCTTGAACTTGCAATTGACATCAGACATAGCTAAAATCTTAAGACAAGAAAAGGGTGACCTTGCAATGACTTGTTAAATTCTGGTCTTTCATAATCAATAATCATTCCTCAAGTTCCAACCCAAATCCGAATAGTAATACACCATTACTAGAACTGAAATCATTATCATGTTCTGAGAACTGAAATCATTATTCATGTTCTGAGAACGAAATAAACACGAATCAAGCTGTTTTCTTTGGAATGAAACAAAGGAGGAGAGAAACGGGGGCTTACGAAGATCTTCGCGACTGGAGAACTGGCGCTGACCAGTGGGCTTGTTCTTGTACTTTCCTCTGCCCATCGTTTCCAAACAAATTAAAGGCAGCAAAATTCCGCTTCAGAGATGATCGATCTCTCTAGGAAAATCTTTCCTGCCAGAAACGTTTCAGAAGTTTTGCTTGATTAGGATTTCCCAAACCCTAGTCGTCTTAGGACAAGGAGTGGTAGCCGGTCGCCCCTGGGATGTTGTCTTGGTTCACAGAAGCAATTGATTTCCTCCATTCGAGAGTGAGATTGAGAAAAGGGTTCTTTGCCTTCTTTCAGTCTTCCGAGATCCCAGAGAGAGAGAGCTTGCTCGTGGAGGTCATGGCGCCGGCAAGAGGCGGAGGCGGTTAATGAGAGAGAGAGATAGTAGCAGGAGTGAGCGGAGGAGAGGGAAGCGGTGGTGGCTGTGGAAAGAGAGTGGGAGAGGAAGGAGGAGAGGGCTAGGGTTCGGGGAATAGCAAGAGAGAAAATGGGTCGCTAGTTTTCAATTGTGTGAAAGTAGTGGAAAAATATTAAGTGTGGGGAATGAAAATTTTGTTCCCCCGTTCCTGAAATTTTTTAACTTAGTCTTTCCGCGTTTTTGAAAATTTTTGATTCAAAATATAGACATCGGTCAACAGTAAAAAGCGATGTTAGTTATTTACATAGAAATCGGTTTTTGAGGAATCGATGCTAATGACATTGTTTTACATCGCGTGTATTTCTCACCGATGTAATTGTCGTGATGTCTATGAGCATAATTCTAGTAGTGGATGTTACTCTTGTAACTTCGAAGAAGAAGACGGGCAGGCCACTTGGAAGCAAGAACAAGAACCAGCCCTAGCAAGAAGTCTAGTGTTGCCCCTCTAAGGCTCACCTATCCTGCAGCTATTTGCTATGTTTCTAGCCCTAGAGACAAGGGCAAAGAAAAGCTTTAAGTTTTCCCTAGAGACAAGGGCAAAGGAAAGCTTTAAGTTTTCCTGGTCTTCTTGCCTAATACTAGAAGTTTGGTCTTCTACTACTTTCATCTTAGTTTCTCTAGTTGTACACCAATTGAGGTCTCTAGGCAACTAGGTTACTGTTCCATGAGAGGTTGGTAGTGAGGATTTTTTTTCTTTGTTGTTAGGCTCAATAAGTAAGCGTATGTGTTAACAATGAGGGTCACCTGTCTTTTGCTTGGCGGCTTGTATCATTTATGATTTTGGTATGAGACAGCATCTGATGTACGTGCTTTCTGGCTATGAATAAATAATGAAATTATCTATTCTTCAAAAAAATGATACAAGCTAGGTTCTTAGTTATGAATGTGCGGTCCACATTGCATTTCTATACATAATGTACATGAAAGCATGTTTTCTCAGAAGCTCTACTGACTATTTTGATTGGTAACAGGTCCAAAATGCAGGAAGTTTGAATGGAAATTGGTAAAAGCATCAGGCATTTTGGAATAATGAGTGCTCAAGTTGTCTTTTTTCTGTTGCTTTTCGCACTCACAAATGTAGACACGAAGGATATCTGCATTGTTCTGTCACTTATGTGGAACGTAATTAAGGCATGTTGAATTAGGATGTTGCAGTAATCAGTTTTCCTTAATTAAAGCTGAGCTTTATGTTCGAAGCGCACCTGCTAGTCTGCTACACTTCTCGTTTCTTCTGATAACGGTTGTACAAAATTCGATGGAAATTTTGGCACACCCTTAAATACGAGTTGATTAGCTAGTTTAACCAGTTATCTTATTAATAGATCATTGATCGATCTGTAATTAAATTGAATTTATGGTCAGAAAAATGTAGTTTAAGAACCAAAACCACCTGGGATTTTTGACTGCTAAGACAATCTAATTGGTTTTTGAAGAAGAAATTGCCGGATGCTTCATCAGAAAGTGCTTATATAAGATGTCTTCGGTTGTTCTGTGACAAAGGTCGTTGCGGCAAAAATTAACAAACATGGTAGTACGAAACCATAGAATAATTACTCAATAAAGTAATGGTGATTTGCGTATAAACGTGCAAAGATTACGTGGACACGTTAGCTTTATTAGAGAAAGAGACACGGAAAGGGAAAGCATCTTGTACCTAGCTAGGGTCTTCCTAGCCTCCTAGGAAGCTTTCATGAAATTTCTTGGTTTCAGACACAAAACAATAAAGGAAGACTTGTTGTTGTTGACGTGCTTGACGAAGACGAAGATTTCCTATGCTTCGTACATGTCAGTAAGTTTCATGGGGGTCGCTGGTTCATGACATTTCTTGGTTTCAGACACAAAATAATAAAAAAAGACTTGTTGCTGTTGACGTGCTTGACGAAGACGAAGACTTCCTGTGCTTCGTACATTTCAGTATGTTTCATGGGGGTCGCTGGTTTAGGTAAATGATCTAACTATATAACTATTCTGCTGTCTCTCTAAGCATATCCCAGAAAGCTTGAAGATGACCTTCCAAATACAGTACGTAATTGTCCACTGATGCCTTTTTTTTTTTTTAAGCTGGTTTTTGTGATTGCTCACCATGTCTGAGTCTAGTGTGCTTTGATTTCCGTTTCGTTTTCAAGTAGCGTCCACCAGTTCTTGACTGGGTTCTGTTAATCTTCTTTTCACTCATTGACTCTACGTTTGACTTATGTTCTTGATGATGATAGGTTTAGCAGCGGCTTAGAATTGGGGAATTTTGTGGTGAACTCTGATCTGGTACACCAGGCATGGTGTGCGATTGAGCAACAAAGACAGATTAATCCAAATGCAGAGCCATCCTTGTACAATAAAATCCAACCAGAAAATCCAATCGTCATAGCTTTTGGCACTCCACTTGGCTCTCTTCAGGGACAAGAAGGCTTGGTTTCATCAAGAGATTTTACTCACTTTGAATTTTTGTGCAACAAAAGCAATCCAGTTTTCTGCATCAATGAAGCAGCAATCAAACTATTTCAGTCGCATTATAGTGACCTCCTCGTTCTGAAAAATAAGGTTGGTTGTAGGAAGCTAAAACTAAAGTAGTTATCTTAGTTAGTTTCACTAGTATGTGTAAAACTTAAAGATTCGACATAACTTGCTTGCCTCTTGTTCTGCTTCATTATCATTCTGACCAGCTTAGCGAGTAAGTAACTTTTTATAGTGTTTCAGCTGGTAAGCAATTGCAAGAGCAAATCCCCTTCATTAATAATCATCACCGGACAATCTGTGGGAGGTATTGTGGCTACACTCTTCACCTTATGGTTGCTAGAAGACCTCGACTTGTCAAAAAGCAAACGCCCCCTTTGCATTACTTTCGGTTCTCCCCTTGTTGGTGATGAACACCTTCAAAAATGTGTGCTAAAATTCTCAACTTGGAAGTCTTGCTTCTTGCATATATTCTCCGATCAAGATCATACACCGAAAATCTTTATGTCCCAAAACACAACTGGTGCTTATAAGCCGTTTGGAACATTCTTATTATGCTCGGCTTCGGGTTGTGCTTGCTCTGAGAACCCGGAGTTCATTTTGGAACAATTTGTGACAACCAATTCACACAGTGCTCAAACTCAAGATCCTAATTTGGGGTTCCCTTATGGACAAATTTTGGAGGATCTCAAGCGCAAGGCATTATGTAATGTTTTCGAGTCCATTGGAGGGGAAAGAGATCCACTTCAAACTAGCATAATCACACAACTCCTAGCAATTGGAGTAGTCCCACAGTCACAGGTAACATATGATCTCACAGAAATTTACAGAAAATATCATCATTCTTTGTGTATTTCTATATTTGGTGTGGAGTGATAGAAAAGAAAAAGAAAAAATCAAACTAAATTATGATAAGAATATGGTATATTTTTATAAACTTTTTCTTCAATACCCTAAACCCAAAATGTTATCATTGCAATAGAAACAGTCCTAGGTCTTGTTAGGAAGATGAAAAAACATGAAACAAAGTCAACCTATTTATTAAACGGATTAACCGTTTTCATCCGTTTAACACATTTAATAAATAGTCTGTGTCGCCCTTCAAAATAAAAAAAAAATAGCCTGTGTCTTGTTGGAAAAAATGACTCATTTAAGAATTAATATTACGACCCATTTAACTATAAAAATATATAAATTGATTAAATTCACTAAAAACTCCACAAAACTAGGACTGCACGCGGATTGGATCGGATCAGTTTTGACTCCAAACCGTCTCTATACCAAAGTAAGCGGTTTAGACATTTTAGACAACCGGTCATCGAAAAAAATAAGCTTAATCCGATCCAATCCAATCCATTTAAAGATGGATTGGTTCGGTCGGTAAGGCGGTTTTAACCTATATAGTATTAATGTTTTGTTTACGAAAAATTCATAGTAAAATACTAAAATTCAATCTCAATAATAAAAATTTAATAATCAAAATCTAAAACTAATATTCAAGAACAAAATCAAAATGATTCACTTATTGATGGCTTAGCCATTAATAATAGCTTAGAGTTGTGAATACTAAAATAATATGAAATCAATATGGGTAGTAGGCCATTATATACTACCATCCTAAAACCCAAGTCCTTGGGGTCTAGGATTCAATATGATAGTATATCATTTTGAGAATAAAATTATAATTGGAGGTTTAAAACTTAGGATTAATTTCAGTTTAGTACCCTGTGGTTTGGGGGTAACATCATGTCAGTCCCTGCTCTTTCAATTTGATCAGCAACACCCCTGTGCTTTCAATTTCAATCAGCCGTGCCCAAATTTTACTGTTCCGTCCAAATTTTACTTTGTCAATCCAATCAAAGTTAACGTTCAAATTGGACGGAACAGTAAAATCTGGGCACGGCTGATTGAAATTGAAAGCACAGGGGTGTTGCTGATCAAATTGAAAGAGCAGGGACTGACATGATGTTACCCCCAAACCACATGGTACTAAACTGAAATTTATCCTAAAACTTACTTAATTATAAAAGACTACCTACAAATATATATATATATATATATATATAAATTTTTTTTTCTATTATATTTAATACATACTGGTCGGTTCGGGTTTCGCGGTTTAAGTAAATGAAAAACCAAACCAAGCCAATTCATAAACGGTTTGGTTTGGTATTGAACCGGCTTTCAAATTTTAACGCTAAAAAACCTTAACCAAACCATATTTACCGGTCGGTTTCGACCGATTTGACCGGTTTGTACCGTGTTTTGCACACCCCTACACAAAACAAATAATATAAATAATTATATATAATGAAATCCAATGATGATAAAGGAAAATATTTCAAATTGTCCAATTTTAGGATCAAATACTCCAAGCGTTCAAAATTTCAAAAATAAATGTAGCATAATTCATAATTAATGGGTTATACTGATTCACTTCTTGACAGCAAGTTAACCCGCAGCCAACCCATTTAGTAAATGGGTCATGGCTGGTTGACTCATGGCCGACTCACTTTTTAAACGTGTGGGTTCAACTCGTTTTATTTTGTGTGATTGTTTCTAGTCGTGTTATCGAGTCGTGTCGATCGGAATTACTGGCCTATGCGCAACTGCATTTGTGCTGCTAAGTGAGAGCATTTTAGGTTTTGTTTTTTGTTTTTATTTATTACTCTTTGCTAATAATATGTGAGTGTTTCTATTCATACCTCCAAAACTAGCATTTGGACCTCCCACTTTTTTGAAATAATGGTTAACTATGTCAACTCATATGAAATTACCAATAAAGACAAACCGAGCCATATTTTATATATATGCGTGTGTGTGTGTGTGTGTGTATGTGTGTGTGTTCTTTTTTATCATGAATTGCAGCAAGGGTGCTTCTATTCATACCTCCAAAATGGGCATTTGGACCTCCTCGTATATTAGACCTCTAACTTACTTTTTCAAATACCCAAAAGGCTAAATACACCTCCTAATTTCCCCTAAATGCCATTCGCCCATAAAATCACCAAACTTAGGGTTCTTCGACAAAAACATGAATTACATATGACCACCGAATACTCCTTCCACTCTCATGCTTCAATCACCAAACCATAAAGAACATTTTTTTCTTGAGTCTAACACAGTAAAGGAGAGGTATTATAAGCTGCCGATGACGGCAACAGATTTGAACATAGGTTTCTAAATGACTCTTCTTTGGAGAATGGGAGGATAATTGCGTTTAAAATTATGTACATATTAAAACTGATGTTAAACCACATTGAAACCTGAAGATCCAAATCGAGTAAAGTATGTGGGGGACAATCATGATTATGCGATCTATTTCTCAAGGGGCCGGTTTAATTCCCTATAACAAGTCAGGCGAGGTCATCCCACATTTTCAATATTTACTTCATCTTGGTATTTAGAGCTATGATATAAAGATCTTTAAGGATATATCCAGAGCTTCTGCCTAAACCATTAATTACAACTAGAAGAAGATTTTGAGCAGCTTAAGGTCCCTGAGAATGGATATAAGATTAAGGTAATAAAGCTTGATCATGAGGCTCATGGTGTTGATACTCCACAAGATGTGAAGGAGATAGAACATTTCATGCAGGAAAGAAATTTGTCTTAGTTCCTTTATGAACAGAGCAAGAGAGGTTTTGCAGGTTCACTTATCATAAAACTCTTTTACTAAGATTTTGTTTGCTGCAATAGTGTTTCTATTCATACCTCCAAAATTAGCATATAGACCTCCTATTTTTTTCAAGTGATAGTTGACTTTGTCAACTCATGTGATATTACGATAATGACATATAAAAGAAAAACTATTTTTTTTCCAAACTCTTGATTTATTTTAATTAATTTATTTATTTATTTTAATTTTTTTTTATCAAGTTCAAACCAAATCCTTAATAAAAAAATTAAAAAAAAGTTCAAACCAAATCCTAAATTCATGGTCTGCTTTTCATCTTCTTTTTGTGTTCAAACCAAATTGTATATAGAACAGAAACTTGTTTCTAACATCTAAAGGTATCCATCCATGTGGCCAAGAACAGAACACTACACTTGACGTGTTCTAATATCAATTAATCATACGGGTAATGATAAACAAATCAACAAGGATGATAATAATGCAAAAGAGAATCATCAATATATCATGAACATAAAACTGTAGAGGCGGGGATTTACTGTTGTCAATAAAAAAAAACTTTTATCTTTCAGGCATGTGTAACGTGGTTTGATATCGTTATACACCGAATATATAAAAAGCTGGTTTGACTGTATCATATAGACCTCCTTATCAGATTTGGATACTTACCCAGATTGCAAAAGTCATGAAATTTTTAGCAAAACATTGAACTACAACAATTCATTAGAATCAAAACAAGTTTTTAACAAACTTTCAAATGTCTTTGATAGCGAGAAGGGAAGGGATGAAGTTTTTGAAGCGAGTCTGCAGTGCTACTGGATCCAGCGACTACTATTTTAGAACTACTACTTGATGCGATGAATGATGTAGAATTAGAAGGTGGAGGATTTAGTACGTTTTTTTTAATAGACTATGAGTTTGGTTCAGATTTTTAGAACAAGGGTACTTTGGAGGATATTAGGGAGGTGTGGTAAAGAAATTAAGTATTTGAAAAGTAGGTTAGAGGTCTAAATACTAATTTTGGAGGTATGAATAGAAGCACTCATTCAGAGATAGTCTATGGCAATGTGATGTTTATCATACAATTTTTTTACACTTTTTTTTTTTTTTTAAAGATGATTAAAGGATTTCACTCCTACCCTCATGGTAACTCGAACCTAGGACCTAGATCCTAGGTAGTGGGCTAACACCATGGCTAACAATTTTTTTACACTTAATTGAACCAAAATTACAATCTAATTGAATCAAAATTACTACATTGACAAAGAAATTACCACATTGTTTTACACTACTTACGTATAATTGAACTAAAATTACAATATTAACAACAAGTTGTTCACAAACTTGTAACAATGTCCTAAATTGAGTAATTACTTCAAACAGAACTAAGATTACAAAAAAAAGAAGAAAAAAAATTATAATGACTCGTGTTACTATAATGATAACAAATTTATCGTCATATATGTAAATGTATGTATGACACACATGTAGGCACCATAAAATTTTACATAAATTCGTACTTATAAGAACTTTTATATAAATTGATTGCTGCAGAAACAAATTAGTGCAGAGAACAACCATCTGATTGAAATGATGAAAGAACATGAAACGAGAATAGCAATTGAGATGAAGAAATTTTTGATCTTCGACATGAAATTGAATGAAATGAAAGTGCACATGGCCTTCTTAGAGCGGTACAAGAAGGAAGGCAGACGCAGGAAAACAGGATACTACGACACGTACAAAAATCAGTGGGACCAGACTGACAAGAAAAATGAAGAGCATAAGAAGACGCTTTTGAATTACTGGGAGAACTCTGTCAGTGAAGTAGAGAACATGCCTCCAATAGAAAGAGCTCAGTTTCGGATTCGTTGGCTTTTTGCGGGCACAACCTACAGAAGGATGGTTGAACCACTTCACATTGCAGAATACTACAAGGACGGCGGGCAAAACTACCAAACTGAAGAGGGAAAAAGGCCTAAACATTTCATTCTGTTGGAGCAATGGGTGAAGACAGTACAGGGACCTAAAGATATCCCGAGCAGAAGACGGACCGTAGATTCTATTTTGAATAAGGATTCTTGTTTTTGGGCACATGTTGAGGAAGCTCTCATCTCGTGCAATACGCTGAAGGATGAAGAATCAAGTAGTATAGAGAGAGAATCTTCGCTGCAAAAATTGAAAGAATTTGAGGGATATGTGCTGGATTCCCTCAAGAATTGTGCAGTAAACCCTGAGATTTTCTTGGAGCGGAGCAGTTTCATGCAATGGTGGAATAAATATCAGGTAATTATGGGAAGTTACTATTCCTCATCACTCACGAAACTCATGAAGAATGGCACTTACCTCCAGTATAGCGAAGGAAAACTGAATTTGTAATCCAATAAATAAGAATGCCAGCCGCTTTTTTTTTTTTTTTTAAGTGAAAAGTATTAATTGAATGTAAACGTGTTTGAATTAAGAGTGCTGCTACTTAAACATTGATCTAGACTTTTCTTTACTGTTTTTTGATTGAATTTTCATCACATAAAGGATCTATGTTATGTTCAAACAGACAAATTGGGTCTATGTACTAAAATCACTCATGCCGGCGTCCATGAAATATATTAGGAACTATTTTCTTATTTTCGGACATTTTGAGAATCCGTCCAATTTTCCACCCATTTCACACTTATTTGCATATTTTTAATTTAATAATAGACTGGCCGTGAGGTTGAGCATTTCAACTAGGCTGAGTTCCAAATTCTTTAAAAAAAATAATAATAATAATAAACACTATTAATCTGCTTTCTTTAATGGTCATCTGCGTATGAAGAAGCCAACTAGATGGTACATCAGCGCACAACTTGTGTAATTGAAGATTACGTTGTGAAGAGTAATAAATTTCTTCCATACGCGAACGGTGCAAATCCACATACATCATTTATTACAAAATATGAATATATGCAATCTTATAGTCCATATGTGGCGTCAGCTATTCATGTCATTCAGGTCGTCATTGATCCTTACTCTTCTATTGACAGTCAACGTCGACGGTGAAGAGAGGTGGTGTCTTTGCTTGGTGTCCATCTAGTTGAGGACTTGGCTCAAACTTCTTGGCTGTTGGTTCAGAGTTCTTGCAAGACTTCGAGACTTATCATAAAATGGATTAAACACATCTGCAATCACATAAACTCAATCGAGAATTGCATAATTAACAAATCCCAGTTGAGATTTCACATAATGTTTTATAAGTATTTTTCAGCGTGTTGACAAAACTATCCTTGCTTTTAACGTTGCATAACATAAAAATAAACAGCATGTATTAAAGTATATGCAAAATATAAAGTTGAGATACAAAGTGATAATTTTGTAACTTGAGATACTAAAGTGTCGAATAATTTAAAGTTATGGTACTATTTGTGACTTTTTCTCAAAAGATTTTGCTCACTTTGGTAAATTTAATTGATTAGACGAATGTAAACCATGAATTCTGAAAATATCTCTAGAACGAACAAAAGACTAGGTGACATTTAATGACAATATGACACAATCAGAACAAAATAAAGTTCGCCTTATACCATTTGGCCTACTCATAGACTAGTTGTTGTACGTTTTATTTACACAGTTGTTTAATAAAATTATTGATATTTTATGTAGTGGAACACTAAAAAAGAAAATCTAAAAAAAAAAATTGAAGACCACTAACTTGATCTTTTTTTTTTTTAAAGGTGGGACCATAAATAGTTAAACACCAATATTTGATTAAGAAAAGACTATAACTACACATAAATAATCACGGTGTTTGTTGTCAATTATGCTGAGATGTATTAAATTATAGCTGATCATGACTAACCTTTTTCTTAGGGTTGATTTGGAGTGTTAATATAGATGCTTGTAAATGTAATGTATTAGAAATTAGATGAATATATATATATTTTGGTTACATTTTTTGAGTTCAAATAAATTCCATTAATAGAACGGCACATACAAACGGTCCATAAGGATACCCAATACCATTCACTATTACAAATCTTGCTCAATTATTTAAAGAACTTGCCAAAAAACTAAACAAACAACTAGGCTTACAAAAAATACTTTTGACTTGAGCCTCCCTTTGCCAATGCACGCAATTGTAGTGTGTCAGAATGTTCAAATATTTAGTGCAAAAACACAGCAGAGTTTAGTGTGCAAGCTAAAGACCAACTTACAGCTTACTCAATCCCTTTCCCCTTGCCCTTACCCGAAGGGCTAGAGGAACATGGTGAATCGGTGAGACACAATGGAGAAGCAGGTTTCTTTTCATTCTTGGTCTTTGGTAGATTTTTATTTCGGGCTCCAAGAGGACGCTCACTTTTCTTCTTTGTCTCTGTAGCCACAACTGGCACCATTAAACCTCCTGGAGTTTCCTGAAGCCCCAAAGATTTTGCAGTAAATTTGGTGGTGAATTCAGGCATCTTGAGCTTCTTTGGTTGAGCCACTTGTCCTCTATTTTCACCAATCAGAATTGCGGTTTGGACTTTCTGAGGTGAAGGGGTAGGCGTACTCCTACCTCTCTTGCTGGGCAATTGCTCTTCAACAGGCACAATAGCTAAACCATTGTCTTTTCTTGTGTCAGGCTTACGAAGCACAATAGACCTTTTGGCCTTACGAACCCCTGTATCTTTCAGATTCACACAAGGTGATACAGTAACAGCAGTTGGAATAGAGGATTTAAAAGTAAATGGCATGCCATCAACTAGAAAATTCCTATTCAGAAAATCAATTTTTGGTACATGACTTTGCACCACAGTCGTGTTTTTATTTTTTCTTGCAGCAGTACACGAACCTGTAGGATGGAAGACCAACAAGCAATCCTCACAACGTCCAAAGAGGTTGTCAAAATGGTAGTGGATTACCTCTTCAACCCCATCATCAATTTTCAGCTTTTTCTCCAAAAAATTGGTTTCAGCATATTATGGCGGCTAACCCTAACTGTCACACCCTGACCCGGGGTAATGACTAATAAATAGTCTAATAAATCCCACAGATCATATAAACAATTTCACAAGGTGAAATTTCGTACTGCAACCAATTCAACTTGAGCAAATTTTCATCCGTCCAGTTTCCTTCAAACTTTTAACAAATCGTCATTTGGTTTCCTCTTTTTCCCCGGTTAGGCCCATTACCTCTCGAATTAAGGCCATCGAGAACACCCCGTACTAAGCGGACAACCTCAGATTAAGGCCACCGAGGACACCCCGTACTAAGCAGATTCCCGATTGGGTTTTTGGTCTTTCACCCTAGGGAGGCACAATCCTTACTTAATTATCCGCTCGAATCCACGAGCCCCTATCGGATTTAGGGTCTTTCACCCAAGGGAACTCGATCCCTCCTTAATTATATCCCGGGCCTAACCAGATTCAAGTTCATTGACAGAAGTTCTTTCAATTTGATCATTTCAACTCTCAGAACATGTTAACATAACAACAATTCATATTCGTATTTATACCATCATTCTGCATAGTAAACATACTCATACATGAAATTGTATAGTTGAAGTATAAGGAAGAGCACAGACCTTGCAGGCCATCAAAATGAAATTGGGTAAACACAAGCAATTACCCAATTCTAGTTCTGCAATCGAAGGAGAAGCATAGACGATGCGTCTCCAGTTTCATCAGATCATGCCTCAACAGAATGTCATCTCAAGACGAAGGAGATCATCTTATTCTAAAGTACAGAGGAAAGAAACCGTTAGATACTTCAAGAACTCCCCTGTTGGGAAGGTTCGATCTCTTCCTTTTCTTGTTTAACCCGAGATGAAAACAGACATGCATGGAGGTGGATTATGGTGGAGAAAGACGAGAGACCGAAAGAGAGAAAAACACCAGTTTCCTAAAGAGAGTTCTAGACTCTCTCTCTCTCTCTCTCTCCCCCTTTCTAGACCCTCCTTTTCATCTTTTATATCTTGCGTATGTCAGTGTAGGCCGATCGTTCTAGACCTTCGATCCTTATCTTTCCTCTATTTGTTATCTACAATAATTATTTATTTATATTTCTAATAATGCTCACGTATTCCCTTAGAACTTTCAACACCCATTGGTATAGATATTTATATTATTTATATATTGAGCCGTATGTTGAAGTTGGTAAAAAACAAAATATGTTGCTGGTCACAAAATTAAACTCTCCGATTTAATAATTGGCTATTCACATTGCTAAGGTATGGTTAAAAATACGGGTTATCACAGTAACCCTAATCTCCCCTTTGTTGTTAAAAAGCCCTTCATCAAGTTCAAGGAGATGACCAGCCACAGTAGTATTATCCATGATAGTTTCTTTTTTCTCATAAGTAGGAGGGATATTAGTGATACGTACCCAATAGTAAAGTAGGTTCAGAGGGAGTTTCTCAATTGGTGTTACACCATCATATTCCATCACCACCATTGGAGCTCGAGCATAATTCCAAGGCCCTCCTCTAATCATCTTTCTCAGGTCGCGACGGTGATCAAAAGAGAAGAGGAAAAGGGAGTTTGATCTCTCTTGAATTTTGAAGCTTTTTTCCACCACCCAAATCCTACGAAAGTGACGACGAATACCATTGATCTCCACAGGCTTTGGAGAGAGGGATCTTCCCAACAAGTAGGCTTGAGAATTTCTTCTAGTTTTTCCACGTGACAGCATAGTGATATCAACTACATCATCTCCTGCTAGTGCAAGAGACGCTTGGAAGCTTGCAGTAACTTCCTCAAGAGAAGCCATTTGAGAACAAAGATGGAGGAGAGGAGGAGAAGGGTCGTGAGACGGTTGCGGTGGTGCGCAAGGCACTAGCAATGGCGGCTTAGAAGCTTGAAGGCGCGGCAAGAGCACGCTTAGGGTTTTTGAAAGAGTTTTTTTCTATTTTAGCTTTACTATACAACTATTTTCACTATTTGGGTTTTAGTCTCATTTCATATATTTTGGTTACATTGGAGAAGAATCGAATCTTGGTATGAACTAGTCCTAACCCTTGTCACAATAAGTTGGGCTAACCTCAAAGGGATTTTAAATAATTGAACATTGTTCTTTCTTAGTAGTATGTACGCGTTACACATTTTATGTTGTCCGTTGAATAAATGATTATACCTAATATAAATTTTAAAAATATAAAAGACTCAACAGTGTTGAATGTATGTGAGCTAAAAAACAATAAAAGACTCGTTTAGATAATAAAAAGCGACTCCTCCTTGTCTTCTTTTTAGGCTACTATTTTTAAAAGGGGAAATGATCATTTACCCAATTTTGGGGTTAATTAACCCCATTTACCCAAACACTCTAAGAGATTGCCCACTTACCCAAACACTCTAAGAGATCATTTCCTTAATACCCAATTAAGTATTTTTTTATTCCTTTTTATTTATTTTTGGGACATTTTTGCCCTCTCCTTCTTTGTGACTGTTTGGCTCCAATTTTGTTGCAGCTAGTCAACAGTCTCTTTTCTTGCGCGGGCGTGCCAGCACCGTTTGGGTGCGGTCGTCGGGGGTGTCCCTTGACCTGACTTCTATCAAGCGATTGTAGACGAGGAGAGCACCAACCTCGTCGTGGGATTCTTTATGCCTCGTGGCGAGGACTTTTGTTGAGCTTCTTGAAAATCACAATCGATACTCGATGTTGTAGATCGAGCAGAGCGAGAACCACTGGGAAGTAGAGAGAACTTGCTAAAGCGTGACTTTAGCTTGGCTGGGTTGCTAGGGCGTTACCCTTGCTTGGCTGGTTCTGTAACCGTTGTGGTCGCGGCACTACCGTCGGCTCCCGAGGAGACTAGGACCGAAGCACGTTGACAGAGGGTTTGGTGGCACTGAAAGTCGGCTTCTGAGAAGACTAGGACTAGGAGTGTGATCACCTATAAGAGAAAGAGAAGGAAAAGAGTTGCTCTTAGAGAGGTTTGCTCTAGAGAGAACTTAGATCATCTTAGAGATGTTTTGATGTATGAATGAGTGAATTGTTCTATGTTGTAGCCTCTATTTATAGGCTACCAAGCAACACTATTTGGCCTTAAACAACTCATAATGGGTTAGGTTTTAGCACTTAAACATTAATGGAATGTTAGGTTTGAATACTTAAACACTTAATGGAATTTGTTAGGTTTAAGTCATTTTCTGCTCCCTTATCCCTCAATTTTTATCTCCACTAAGAACTCAGATTCAACCTTCGATTTCTTCATATGAAATGATCCACCATGAATGTAGATTATTGTGGTAAAATTTCAGAATTTATTTCCATGTGGTTGGGCCGGAAATGCTGCTGGACCTCTTACAGGTCCAGTTTCCAAGTTTTGCTTCTGCAGAAAATTGGACTGTTTGTTTGAAGGTTTTCCACTCCGAACGAGCTTTGGCACTCTTCATAAGAAATGATCAATGGGATGTCTAGAATTAATCTGGAAAGTTTCAACTCATTTGGAGTTCGGATAGTTATTCCGCCATCCCTCATTTCTTGTCTAGCTCGCTTTCTCCTAGCCGAAGTAGGAAAATGTGCTAAAGTTGATTTTTCATTTCCATGTTTGGTAGGCCTTATTTAGCCTCTTAATAATATATTTTTGAACTTATCGAAAATATATATGTGAGCCACTGATATTGGCTCAATTTCTCCAAGACACGCTTTGTCAAACAAAAATGCTCATTTTGGGTCCAAACATTGCCCCCCAGACCTCGAAGTCAAAGGTCTTCGTCTTGACTGAAGAGGTCTTGAATCAACACTACTCTTATAATGTTGTTGCTCCAAAGCCACTTGTATTGGCTTGACTGATAATACTTGACTGATTCCATATAGGCCTCTAAATAGGCCATAAAGCTTGAATGCCACAATCTGGATTGCCTTTGTTATGAACTGATGCTTCCTTTGCCAACTTTATTGCCCCCCATGGATCTGGCGAAACTTGGGTAGGTTGTAGGAGATCAAAACTTTAGCGTGCCCCCCATGTCTTATGTGAAGAAACTGTCTACGACTCCTCCGAGTCCCAGACATTGGGAAAGTATTTCTTCAAGTATCTGCCATTGATAGGGTTATGATGGACAACTCCATCCAGGTCCTTGAGATGAAAAACTCATTTCTCTAAGATTTTATAAATGAAAAGCTCCAGATATTTCTTCGCTAACCACTTCTAATGTTGCGACTCGATCATAGGCCTCTTTCTCCACTAAGTACGAAGATAACCTATCGTACAAGGAGTGGAAGGCCTCTACCCCTTCCTCTGGAAGGTCGTAATCCATTAATTATCCATTGCGTGGGGCACAGCATGGCCGGGCCTCGCTAGGTCTTCTTTTGCAAGCGTGAGCCCCCACTGTGCCAACTCAGAAGCCGTCACCCCTGTGGGGCGGCCCTTGTTGTCGATGTTACTGACTTGCAATGGAGTAATTGGCTCAAAATAGTACCTGGCATCTACGTAATTCGCGGAAACAGGGAAAGGGCGAGGGTCTGCTTTAATTATCTCAGCCTTATCTGTCACCCTGTTCCACATGATCAACTCTTGGTGGAGTGTTGACGGAACACAATAGCTCCGATGAATCCAATCTCTTCCCAGGATGGCACTGTAGGCCGCGTAACAATCCGTAACGAAGAACTCATAAACGCCTTCCGCGGGACCCACCTTGATTTTTAGGAACAGTAAACCTAACGTCTTGGTTACTGTGCCCGCGAAGTTCTTCAATGTGAGAGAGGTAGACTGGATCTTCTCCTTCTTGATTCCCAAAAGCTGCATGGTCCTTGTAGTAATGACATTCACAGCCGCGCCGGTATCAACCATTATCTTGCTGACCTTAGTCCCATTAATTTCCACTGTAATATACAAAGGTCGCATGTGTTGCACCATGGCGGGCGTGGGTCTTGTGAAGCTCATGAAGAAACCCTTGCTGTTAGCATCTTCAGTCTCAAGGAACACTGCTTTTTCCACCGGTGTTGTTGCGGCTGAAGTGATCTGCAACTGCTGTTCTTCAATCGCGTTAGTTTCTATGCATTCCTGCGCAGCGACTGGTAAGGCATACTTAGCAGGGAGCACATAAACCATATTGCAAGAGGTATCCACCATTTCTGTTTTGTCCATGTCATCATCAAGATTGAGCTTGGGTTCATCTGCTGGGATATCGGCGTTGAACCTTTTAACCATGAAAGCAACCAATGATTCCTCTGCGGGGTTTACCGCCTTGGCTTGTTCGTGCTCCTGTACCATGGGAACCTGGTTCAGCGACTCTGAAATTTGTTTTGCCACTGGCACTTCCTCTGGGAGAGCGACCACCAAGCTTTGAACTTTCTTACGCCTCCACTGCACAGTCGCGGACCTATTGTCTTTGCCCCCCAGCCTGTCAAATATTGAAGGCTCGCTATCTCTTCCTTCGAGAGATATTCTCCGCCAAACGCTAGGTTTGCGGGTTGGTGGCGATTCTCGCTTCGCAGGAGCTAGGGACTTCTCCTGACTTTCCTTCTGGCGAGCGCTGGTTTTTGAAGCCCGTTGCGACATCTTAGGAAGCTGCTGGAGAACCCGCGGGGCGATGAACCTTTTGGAGGTCAGTGCCTCCACCTGTCTCTGGTATTCTTCTGGAGATCTCACCAACTGCGATGGTTTAATCAACCCCTGATCCAGCGCTTCTAAGGTTCGCTTTGCTTCTCCAAATCTCCGCTGGAGTTTTCTCTTCCTTGAAGAGCTCATTTCCACTGCCTTGCTCTTCTTCTGGGTATACCATCTCCCTTCTTTGATGGAGGACGTCGACACTGGCGGAATGTAAGGTCTGGTTAAAACCCCTTGCCGCTTATCTACTTGCTCTTCTTCCCTCGCGGTCTTCAACTTTTTGAATAAGTTTGAGTCCCTTGGAGAAAGAGTTTCTGAACCTTTGTATACTCTTGGGCTGCACGGTTGGAAGTTTCTAGAGGATGATACTAACCGTATTGGCGGCAGAGATCCAAAGCGGACAGTCTGGGATGTTTCCTCATCTAGGGCTTGAGTGTCACATTCTTCCTTGCACCGCGAGCATAGGACGATGGGTAAACGAGTCTTGGATTGATTCCCGCTTCATGACTTTGTCTCCAACCCTTTTCAAATCCTTAGCCGCATGGTCTGGACTTTGATTCTGCTGATCTTTTTCACCCCATGCCACGTCCACCATGTTGATGCCGGTATCTGGGAAGGGATCTAGATCCACCAACGCTGCTGCTGTTTTCGGTGCCTCTACTTGCAAACTACCGTTATTTAACCAGATTTGGATATGATCCTTCAGCTTAACACAATCGGCTGTATTATGATTCCACATATTATGGAGTTTGCAGTATTTCTTCCCCCTTAGCTGCTCTGGTTTGGGAAATGAGCCGAAGTCGGTTTTCACCATCTTCGCGGTGATCATTTCATCCAAGATTTCATGCGCTTTGTTCGCGTCGTAAGTATAACTTGCGAACTCTGGTTTGGTGAAAACCACCGACTTGAGTTTCACCGGCTCTTTGCACAGTTTCAGTTGCTTTAGCGTTGAAGCCTTTTTCCCGGTGAGTTCCAGGGCAGCTATCTCATCTTCTTCAGACTCATCAGCCTCTGCTGTACTAGATTCCTCACTCTTGTAGTAAGGATTGAAGGAACTAGATTGATGGCTGAGTGCAGCCACTATTCGGCGTTTCCCTGGGATGCATGTCCCCTTCGAGGCGTTTTTCATAGCGTCCATCTCCCTGAGCAAGTGCTCGAAACTTCCTACTTCTGTGATCAGTTCCCCCATGGAATTGAACATGCTTCCATGCTGTTTTTTGCGTTGGCGGGGCTCTAAGCCTTTGATTGCCAATTTCACCAGTTCTTTCTCCGGCAGAATCACGTTCAACTTTCCTTTCTGGATCTGAAAGCGCTGTAGGTACATGACAGCGGATTCAGTTGGTTGCTGAGCCATCTGAGTGAGTGAAGCCAGATCTACTTCCGGCTCGATAGTCCCGAAGGTTTCCTTGAACAGCTTCTCCATCGCGGGCCAACTCGCAACTGATCCCGGTTGCAGCTTAGTGAACCAGGTGAAGGCAGACCCCGATAAAGAAGTAGCGAAGATGTTACACTTCAGATTATCGTCGTTCTGGTACTGGCCACACTGTACTCGAAACCTAACCAAATGGGCCGCGGCATTTTCGACTTCCTCTCCCGAGAAAGTAGAGAATGTAATGTTCTTATATCCCCTAGGATAAGGTGTTTGTGTAATATGCGGTGGGAAGGGCCCTTGGTAGGCCTCCTCCAGGTTAGGCCTCTGGTTCGCGGCCCTGATCATTGCTTCTACCTCCTCTCTCCTTATATATCTTGGATCAGGAGGAGGTGGGTGAACCACTGTATCATCAACTGGCCAGATCAGCGGTGGCGCCTGTGAAGCCTGATTAACCAAAGATATGCCACCTCCATGGGTCATTTTGTGTCGGTTTGACGTCTGCGACATAAAACCCACTGATGGCTGACCCTTTGTGGCTGTGGTGACCTTCGCTGGACTTTCAACCCAGTCGATACCATAATGGCTTGCTGGAGGTGGATCGTGGTGCACGTATTCAACTCCGTCGCTGTCATATTGAGGAAACAGGCTATGACCAACAGAGGCCCCTTCATTGATTTTCAAAGTCCTGGTTCCTTGCGTGACTGATGACGCGGCGTTGTTCTTCCCACCCGTTGCCACAGTAGTTTCTTTACCTCTGACTAATACAGCAGTAACGGATGTGGCTGTACTGCCGCCGCTTGCTTTTTCTCGAGCATTTGGTGGTATGTACTTGCCTGACCCTGTAGACTGGCCGAGGGACCCTAGAATAGCATTGGGGTCCCCTAACACCTTATTCAGGACATCTCTTGCCTGATCCATCTCAGTTTTTTGCATGGCAACTTGGATCGCGGTATTGTATCCCTCACTGCGACTAGCCGCGACTTCTGTGAGAACGACCTTAGTCTGCGCAGCTTGGGCATTTATCAAGGTCACGAGCTGTTCATGTTGCTCCTGGGCTTGTCGTGACGTGTGGTCTATATGCCCTTGCAACAGCTCCGCATTGCGCTCCATCTCCAGCCTGACTTTCGTCATCAGATTGTTGGACATTCGTCGCTGCTCCTCGAATCTTTTAGCCGTCTTTGCCCAGAATGTACTATTGTATTTTCGCATGATGTTAAGTTGCGCTTCCAGGCTGGCGTTTTCTGGGATAGGGATGGGTACAAAAACATCCGCTCTCACCTCGTCCTCAGCCACCCTGGTGGTATCAGACGCTTTTCCGGCCTCATTAGGCTGGGCGGTGAGAACTGCCTCGCCCTCAGTAGTGGGTTGTTGACCTTCTCCTCGTTCGGTCGTCATCTCTGTTGATGGCGTGTGGAGAGAAAATCTTTGAATTACTAATTCTTCTAAAAGACCACGACAGTCTGCACGCAAGTGCGGTCTGTAACTGGAGGTCTTATGTTTCGGGCAGTTAACGTAAACCTTTTGATAAGGGTTTGCGCTTGACTTCCCAATGGCTTCTGGAAGTCTGAATTGAAAGTAGCTGAATTCAATAAGACACTATGAATCAAGGTTTAGACGTGCGGCCCAAGTATAGTCGCCTAGACACAAACTTTCTTTCAAATCCTTTGGGCAACCTTACTAAAATGGCCAGGTGGGGGAGGGCGATCAAAAGAGGCAGAATCCATTTTGGCATGAACTACTCCCACATAGTGGTTTAGGCCCATTTGTACGCACTTCTGGATTCAATAACCTGTTATGAACGTTGTCCCCTTTCTAGACACCATTTCACATAGGCTATTCTTACTAAGATGAGAAAGATCATAAGTGTGAAGACAGTTCAACAAGTGTTAATAAAAACCGCCCTTAACCTTAAGGGACCTGAATTAGGCACCAATAAGGAGTTTAGGTCAATATTAACAAAAGAGACTTCACCTATTCCGTTATGATTCACAACCCCTTACTAACCTCAACTTCTTAATAGTGGTGTGATTTACAGCTCACAGTTTGTCCCACTGGGCGTGCCAAAATGTTTGGCTCCAATTTTGTTGCAGCTAGTCAACAGTCTCTTTTCTTGCGCGGGCGTGCCAGCACCGTTTGGGTGCGGTCGTCGGGGGTGTCCCTTGACCTGACTTCTATCAAGCGATTGTAGACGAGGAGAGCACCAACCTCGTCGTGGGATTCTTTATGCCTCGTGGCGAGGACTTTTGTTGAGCTTCTTGAAAATCACAATCGATACTCGATGTTGTAGATCGAGCAGAGCGAGAACCACTGGGAAGTAGAGAGAACTTGCTAAAGCGTGACTTTAGCTTGGCTGGGTTGCTAGGGCGTTACCCTTGCTTGGCTGGTTCTGTAACCGTTGTGGTCGCGGCACTACCGTCGGCTCCCGAGGAGACTAGGACCGAAGCACGTTGACAGAGGGTTTGGTGGCACTGAAAGTCGGCTTCTGAGAAGACTAGGACTAGGAGTGTGATCACCTATAAGAGAAAGAGAAGGAAAAGAGTTGCTCTTAGAGAGGTTTGCTCTAGAGAGAACTTAGATCATCTTAGAGATGTTTTGATGTATGAATGAGTGAATTGTTCTATGTTGTAGCCTCTATTTATAGGCTACCAAGAAACACTATTTGGCCTTAAACAACTCATAATGGGTTAGGTTTTAGCACTTAAACATTAATGGAATGTTAGGTTTGAATACTTAAACACTTAATGGAATTTGTTAGGTTTAAGTCATTTTCTGCTCCCTTATCTCTCAATTTTTATCTCCACTAAGAACTCAGATTCAACCTTCGATTTCTTCATATGAAATGATCCACCATGAATGTAGATTATTGTGGTAAAATTTCAGAATTTATTTCCATGTGGTTGGGCCGGAAATGCTGCTGGACCTCTTACAGGTCCAGTTTCCAAGTTTTGCATTTGCAGAAAATTGGACTGTTTGTTTGAAGGTTTTCCACTCCGAACGAGCTTTGGCACTCTTCATAAGAAATGATCAATTGGATGTCTAGAATTAATCTGGAAAGTTTCAACTCATTTGGAGTTCGGATAGTTATTCCGCCATCCCTCATTTCTTGTCTAGCTCGCTTTCTCCTAGCCGAAGTAGGAAAATGTGCTAAAGTTGATTTTTCATTTCCATGTTTGGTAGGCCTTATTTAGCCTCTTAATAATATATTTTTGAACTTATCGAAAATATATATGTGAGCCACTGATATTGGCTCAATTTCTCCAAGACACGCTTTGTCAAACAAAAATGCTCATTTTGGGTCCAAACAGTGACTTAGAGAGAAAAGTCATCGGAGACCTTGCCGGACTCCGGTGACCAGTGGCCGGCCGCGGACTCCGGTGATCGGACTCCGGCGACCGGTGACCGGATTCAGGCAAACGATCACCGGAATCCGGCAACCGGTCACCGGAATCCCGAATCCGGCTACCGGACTGGTGATCAGATTCCGGCGTCTGATTTTATTGCCCCCCAATACTCATATTATTGCCCCCCAATACTTTTTTTATTTCCTTCCAATAATCATATTATTGCCTCCTAATAATCATATTATTGCCCTCAATAATCATATTATGACCCTCCAATAATCATATTATTGCCCTCCAGTGAATTGCATAAACTCCCAAAATCAAAATGAATACACTACAGGCACAATTGATCAATTTATATGTTCAATTCTACAAGTTCACTTTTTTTTTTCCTTCCCCATTCTCGGAGCTCACAGTATACTAAAATAAAAAATTGGCCACCCAGAAATTGCTCTAGGCACCAGATCGGAGCAAACTTAGCCTTCCACCCTCCCCCCTCCCCCCGATCTGGGGACGAAGACACCGGTGATTGGCTCGACCGGGACCGGAGGCAGCCTTTTCACTGCCAATCCAATTGCGAATCAAGATTCCGAGTCCTAAGAAATTGCTGTTTTTTTTCTGAAGAAATTGAAGTTGATCAGAGTCGTCGGTTTCTGATGGATTTGGGGTTTTCACTGTGAATGAGATGACGATTAGAGCTTTGTTTCAGTTATGGCTTCAGCCGGTGGAGAAATCAGAGTGGTGGCTGTGCAGAATTCGAGTTTTAGATTGACTCGGCGGACGAGATTCGCTTTTGTTTCGGGTTTTCACAGAGGCGGTGGCTTCCTTGATCTGTTGCCAGTGCTCGGTAGATTCTTGCTTCTGAAAATGGTTGTACTTGCAGATCGATCGGAATCCTATTCCATGGAACAAGGTGGTCGAGGAGTCTGGTTCTGCAGGATCCGATTCGGATCCTCTCTGTGATGTCGCCGCTTCATCATCACCGCGAATCCCAATGCGAGCGCCGGCAAAAGTCGAAATCAGAGTGGAATTTGTGAGAGAGAGAGAGAGGCCGGTGTCCGAGATAGGAGAAGAATGAGTGTGGCAATGCTTGTAATTTTCTAATTGAACTTTGTCTAAAACAGTCTTTTAGTTGTTAAATGGGTAAGTGGGAATAAAAACCTCTTAGTGGAGTAAGTGGGTTTATGTTGGATCAAAATTGGGCATTTGGTCAAGGCCCCTTTTTAAAATATGAAAGACTCAACACATAATTCAATGTATGTGTGCCAAAGAAAAACATAAAACTTTTTTAGATAATAAAAAGGGATGAAGATATGACTCAACATATAATTCAATGAATCAATGTATGTGTGCAAAAGAAAAAAAATAAAAGACTTGTTTAGATAATAAAAAGCGATTCCTCTGTCTCTTCTTTTTTGGTTTGATCAATTCTATAATCTCTTGTATAAAAAAGTTAGGACAAAACTTCGCTAACCAGCCCTGGTCAGCAAGGGCTGCCCATGATTCCCTAGTGACCAATCAGGACTTTACACATAAGACACCTTTTGTCTCTTCCTCTACCAAAAAGTTTCCTATTACTTTCATGTTCTACTTAACAGTAAAAAAAAAAATTTGACGGAGCTGCATTGCTGACTTAGGCTTAAAAGACAAATCTCGAAGTAGGTTCTGAAAGAACTTGCTTACTTGTTAGAGTTAGGAAAAAACCCCGTCGTGTTTTGATTGGATCTACGTAATAAATCGTTTCTTGACCAACGGGAAAGTACTAGGGCAGCCATGGAATCTGCAAATGTTAATGTAGATGACTCTAGCAGGATTTCAAAGAAATGGGCTTCATTTTTTAAGCTTCTCATTACCCGCAGGAGTCCCTCTTATACAGACACACACACACAGCCTTTCAAGTGAGGGTTCCATTTTTTTGGCCAATTTAAGAAATAGCTTATTAGACTAACTTTTTCGTCACATATTGGGATCTCGATCGTTCAGTTTTTAGGTCCCTATGAGTAGATCAATTCTGTTAATTTTAGCCAAATTGATGATAATTTTTTTGAATCAATCGATAAATGATTGTCATTAAGACATCTCAGGCCAGAATGGCCATTACATACCCCTCCGCTACCATTTGCAGATAGACAAGAGGTTGTGGGGGTAATGTTAGATCAAATATGGACTTAACACATATCATCATAAAGTAATTGATGATTAGCTAAATGTCAAACCTAGTTTAACATGGATACAAACTGTAAATCAATACTAGTAACTTAATGAAAGAGTGTATCAATTCATTAAGGTAAGTAATCCAATTCTTGGTCTGCAAGAAAGACCACAATGAAGTGTTACATTAAGAATCTAACTAGGAAACCTAAACCGATATGGATAGCTTTAATGGGAAGCTTTTTGAGGTTTAAGTCTCCTATATATATAGATGAATTGGTCCCTGATTACTACCGATGTTTTTGCATATTGTTCTGTCCATTGAGAAGCAAGTTAGTAAGTAACAGAATGTCATATTCAGTTATCATGTTTAGTAGCTGCATAAGATGGAATCCATGCCAGTGATTGCTGAAGGTAAGCCTTGATCCCTTTTATGATTGTTGTGCATATGTTGTGAGCATGTATATATGGTTTTTACAATTGGTATCAGAGCATAGGCTCACAAATATGAATTCAGTTTTTGCTTAGCATGAAAATCGTTTTAGAGTTTTGCAAAACAAACACACAAAAAAAAGGAGGGTTTTTGCTTTACGGGTCAAGTAACTGATCAGGTAACTGACCAAGTAACTGGTCAGGTACCTGACCAAGTAAGTAACTGATCAGGTAACTGACCAAGTAACTGGTCAGGTACCTGATCAAAGTAAGTTACTTAATCTCTTGAACCAGTCGCAGCAAACACAAGAGCCAAGCCCAAAACCCGACCCGAAGCCTTAAGAACAAAGGACCGTTGTTCTACAACGATCAATTTCGATCAAGAAGAGGGTATGGGACTGGATTCGGAAGTGTTTGAGGTGTTTTCATCTCAGAATGGATTCAAACCTCGATTGCTGTGAATCAAGATACCAAGAGAATTGTTTTGCTGCATCTGGATAACAAATTCAAGCTTCCGCTGTGATTTTTAGCAGCAATTTGGGGAAAAAGCAAAAACAGGTTTTTTTGTGAAATTGATTTCGATTCATAGCATGATTATTAATTTTTGATTGTGCTCAAGAACCCTAGTTGCATTCCCGGCGTGCGTTAGGCTAGAATAGATGGTGACCGGATGAAATTTACAATTTCTTGATTGTTCTGTGGTTTCTTGGAATCTAAACAATTGTGTTTGAATGTGTATTTGTGATTTGATATGCATGTTCAATTGATTGATGATATTGCATTGTATCTGTGATTGTGTAAAACTGTATGAAGAACAAAAATCTCCCAGAATTTTTTACACATTGTTAAAGTTGATAGATACAAGAGCTTATTTTCTTACAAGGATGAATCTGGATAGAATATAAAGTTAAAAGCTCATGAGTTTTGTGGTTTTCTGTTGGCATAAGTGATTATGATGCACAAAGCATTCTTCATTGATGTTGGCAGAAAACACTGATCAGGTAACTGACCAAGTAACTGACCAAGTAACTGGTCAGGTAACTGACCAAGTAACTGGTCAGGTAACTGATCAAGTACCTGATCGAGTAACAAAACTGAAATTGTGTTTTGTGTTTTAAAACTATGCTTCAGTTTTATCTTCCAAAGAAGTGGTCAAGTGTGGTTTTAGAATGCAAGACAGCAGTATGCATGCTTTATGAAAATATATTTGGATACTTGGAAATTTTTCTTCTGTCTAAAGATGTGGATGAATCTCCTTGGATAACATATTTTGATTAAGCATGGGATATTGATAAAGAACTTCAGGATATTAAGTTTCTGCTCAAAAGTGATGCTTAATATTATTTTTATGTATGGACTGACTGGATGCAAGTATGGATGATATATTAGGTTTTCTGTATGAACTTTTCTTGAACTGTTCTTGTTTTGGTTGCTAAAAGCATAATAAAACACAGAAAACTTAAAGTTATTTTCTTTACAAATTGAGAACTCACATGAATTTTGTTTTGCTCCTTAGGTAACTCTTACATGAACTTGAACAGTGTCTTGATGTTAACTGGAACCAACTATAGAGCTTGGCTAGATTCTGTAGAGAACTATATGGGAATGCAATGCATGAGAATATAGACTATTGCTTCACTGAGGACAAACCTGAAGAGTTAACTGAAAAGAGCACTAAGAAGGACACTGATCTTTACAAGAAGTGACATAGATCCAATAGAATGGCTAAGAACCTCATTCGTACCTCTATGTCTAAGACTTTCAGGGGAAGTATAGAAGAACCTGAGCTAGCATCAGATTTTTTGGAACTCATAGGTGCTAAGTTTAAAGAAAGTGAAAAAGCAGAAGCAGCTAGGTTGACCAAGGAGTTTCATGACCTAAAGTACATGGGTTCAGGGGGAGTTAGAGAGCATATTATGAAGATGATCAATATAAATGGCAGACTCAGAGAACTCTTGATGGGGGTTAGGGATGAGCAGGTAGTGCATTATGCACTACATTCCTTGCCTAACAGTTTTAGTCATCTTAGGACCAGTTACAACTCTCAAAAGGGGAACTGGACTCTAGATGAACTTATATCCATCTGTGTGGATGAGGAATCTAGGATCAAGGAAGAAAAGGAACCTGCTACAACCATTAACCTCATTGAGAAGCCTAAAAGGAAAAAGCCCCAGAATAAGCTTAAGCCTACCAAAGCCATAATTAAGAGTTCAACAGCTGCAGTGACTAAGAAAAACAGGCCATTCATGTTCAAGTGCTACTTTTGCAAAAGAGTAGGACACATGAAAAAGGACTGCACTGGCTATAAGAATTGGTTAGCCAAAAAGGGTAAGATTTTTTCTAATACAGTTTTTTCTTTAGAAATTAATCTTATAAATGTTGAACCACAGTCTTGGTGAATAGATTCAGGCTCACCTATTCATATTACTAATTCCTTGCAGGGATTCATAAGGAGGAGAATCCCAAAAAGTGATAAAGTGAACCTGTGTGTAGGCAATGGCATGAGAGTGGCAGTCAAGGCTATTGGAACCTTAAAGCTCGATTTAGGATTAGGAAAATTGTTAGTTTTGGACAATGTTTTTTATGTACCTTCCATGAGAAGGAATTTGGTTTCAGTTTCTCTTTTAGTAAAATCTGGTTGTAGACTTGTTATGGATAGTAATGGAATTCTTATTTCTAAAAATTCTGTTCAAATTGGTTCTAGTGTTATTATGAATGATTATTTACAGTTAAATTGTTCAATGGCTCAACAGGAAATTTTACTTGTTAAAAATAACACTAACAGTACTAGCATTTTAACAGGTGTTAAAAGAACCAAACTAAATGAAAAGTCTGCATTTTTATGGCATAGAAGACTCGGCCATGTTTCAAAAGAGAGACTGAAAATTTTGGTGAAAAACAACATCCTAAATGAACTTGATTTTTCTGATCTAACAGACTGTGTTGAATGCTTTAAGGGAAAAATAACTAATACGAGAAAGAATACTGCATATAGAAGCCAAAATTTATTAGAACTCATACACACTGATATATGTGGACCATTTAGGCATCAAACTATCTATGGGAATGTGTATTTTATCACATTCATTGATGAATTTTCTAGATACAGTTATATTTATCTACTTTCAGAAAAGGCACAAGCATTGAAAGCCTTTCAAATCTTTATGTCTGAAGTAGAAAATCAACTAGAAAAGAAAATCAAAACAGTAAGATCAGATAGAGGAGGTGAGTTCTATGGCAAGTACACTGAATCCGGCCAACAAAATGGTCTATTTGCCTTGTTTTTACAAGACAATGGAATTAAAGCTCAATAGACAACACCCTATAACCCACAACAGAATGGTGTTGCAGAGAGAAAGAATAGGACTCTTTTGAACATGGTTAGATGTATGATGTGTACAACAGGTTTGCCTAAATTTCTGTGGGGTGAGGCTTTAAAAACTGCAAATTAAATTTGCAACAGGACACCTAGCAAAGCCATAGAAAAGACTGCTTTTGAGCTTTGGTGTGGAAGGAAACCTAGTCTTCATCACTGCCATGTTTGGGGATGTCATGCAGAAGCTAGGATTTATAATCCAAGCTTGAATAAACTTGATCCTAAGATAGTTAGTTGCTATTTTATAGGTTATCCAGATAAATCTAAAGGTTATAAATTATAGGGCTAAATACTGTTTAGTACCCGGTGGTTTGGGTTCAAAATCAATTCAGTCCCTGATCTTTCAATTTCATCAAAAACACCCTCACACTATCAATTTCTCATCCAATAGACCCTTCCGTCATGATTTCGTCAAATGGAACAGTTAAGTAGCTGATGTGGCATGCCAACTTGGCACTGGTGGGCCCACATGGCAGACAAAATTCCAAAATAAAATTTCAGAATTTTTTTTTTTAGACAAAATTGCAGAAAATTTGAAATAACAAATTTGATTCTCTCTCTCTCTCTCTTTCTCTCCTCGGTTTCTCAGCAATCTCATCCTTAGATCTGCCGAACCAACCAATCTCACCACGGTTTCTCCGTCGGTCGCTCCCATACCGGAAACGAAGCTCTTCTTAAGTCTCACGCTCCATACCCACCACTCTAGTCATCATTTCGTCTGTCGTGAAAGCCCCAAATAGATCGAAAACCGGCGACTCCGATTAGCAATCGGACTCGGAATCCTGATCAACTTCAATTTCTTTAGAAGAACACGAATTCGATTCGGAGATAAGGCTATCGCAATCAGAATCGGAATCTTGAGTTTGGGTATTCTCTCTAGTCATCGGGACTTCATCGGCGTCAATCTGGATGTAGTCCATGAGGATTGATTCTGGGTTTTTGCAATTTTTGATTTCTCAGAATTGCAGAGATGAGGGCTTGTCATCGGACGCCTTGCACGGTGCGATCCGATCCGATCCATTCCGCTCTGATCCGCGTACGTCATCATGTTTCTGTTCGACTGGTTCTACGGCGTGCTCACTTCCCTCGGTCTATGGCAGAAGAAGGCCAAGATCTAATTATTCCTAGCGCTCGATAATGCCGGCAAGACCACCATGCTTCACATGCTCAAAGATGAGGTCAGCCCCCCATCCCCTTATTCCTATTCCATTTTTTCCTTTACTTCAATTTCAATACATAGATTAGATTCTTCTTTTATGTTTGAGACGAATTGGAAGTTAAGCTAGATTTACCAAATCTGTAATTTTTATGCTAAAAGCTAAATAGCTTTACAAACTGTTGGGAGCTTGAAGCTGAAACAGATTCATACTCCAAAGCATAAAAGCAGAGAGCACCAGAAAACTAATAACTAGGCCAACTCTAAACTTATCTCTTCGGCACCAGCAATTAATCAAAACAAACAGCTTAGTCCGCAGCTCAGAATACAAGAAAAACAATCCTAATCCACCTAGTTAATGATTTGAGTTTATGCCCAAAATGTTCAGTGTTTAGGATGGATTATACTTACATGTGTGTATTAGGATGCTAATTTGTTTGGAAATAGATTGTTGTTTATGTGATATAATTTGAGCTTTATTGTTTTGGTTTCAGAGGCTGGTGCAGCATCAACCTACGCAATATCCCACATCCGAGGAGTTGAGTATTGGCAAAATCAAGTTCAAAGCCTTTGATTTGGGAGGTCATCAGATTGCTCACAGGGTCTGGAAGGATTACTACGCAAAGGTAGATGTTATGGTGTACCCTGTGGATGCCTACGATGGTTTTAAGTGGCTCTCTCAATACATTACTGCGAATTGGTTGTTCAAAGTTCTGAGCAGTGCCTTGTGTAGTTAGTTTCTGGAATTGGTTGGTCTGTATGCTTACTATGAATCTGTGTTTATTAGAATGAGGAATGGAATCGATGTGATTTCATTCTTGGTTGTTGGCTACTGACAATTGAAAACTATGTTGCGATTACGTTGGGTTTTGCAAGCTCGACATTTTGTCAATGTTGCTTAGGCAGTTTGTTCAGTAAAATTGTTATTGACCCTGTGTTAAAAAAAAAAAAAAAAAAAAAAAAAATCAATGTCACTGCTTTGTAAAATTAAAATAAAAAATTCCCAGAATTTGTTATTTCAAATTTTCTGCAATTTTGTCTAAAAAAAAAATTCTGAAATTTTATTTTGGAATTTTGTCTGCCATGTGGGCCCCACCAGTGCCAAGTTGGGATGCCACATCAGCTACTTAACGGTTCCATTTGACGGAATCATGACGGAAGGGTCTATTGGATGAGAAATTGATAGTGTGAGGGTGTTTTTGATGAAATTGAAAGATCAGGGACTGAATTGATTTTGAACTCAAACCACAGGGTACTAAACAGTATTTAGCCCTAAATTATATTATGCTCATCATTCACCTAGAATTTTTGAAACACATCAAGTAAAGTTTCTAAGTGAAAAAGTTCACAATACAAACCTTGAGGATTTATCCTCAGATTTTGAGGAAATTGTGTCAGATGAGAATATAAGTGTAGCATTGTCTTTAGAACAAGAAGTAACTGGTCAAGTAACTGATCAAGTCACTGATCACGTAGCTGTAACTGATCAAGTAACTGACCAAGTCACTGATCGAGTACCTGACCAAGTAACTGATCAAGTAGCTGTATCTGGTCAAGTAACTGATCAAGTAACTGACCAAGTCACTGATCGAGTACCTGACCAAGTAACTGATCAAGTACATGTAACTGGTCACGTAACTGACCATGTAACTGACCAAGTAACTGTACCTGGTCATGTAACTGGTCACGTAACTGACCATGTAAATGACCAAGTAACTGTACCTAGTCAAGTAACTGACCAAGTAACTGACCAAGTAACTGATCAAGTAACTGTAGCTCAACCTAATCCTGACAATCCTCAGCCTAGAAGATCACAGAGAGCAAGAAAACCAACTTATAGGGGGGAAGAGAGTGACTACATTGTTTATCTGCAAGAAGCAGAAATTGAAATGGACTGTGCAGAGGACAATGATCCAACTACATTTAATCAGGCCATTGAAAGTAGTGAATCTCATCAATGGCAGCTAGCAATGGAAGCAGAAATTAATTCCATGAGTCAAAATGCAGTTTGGGAATTAGTTGAACCTGACCCCAACCAGAAGCCTATAGGTTGTAAATGGGTTTTCAAAACCAAAAGAGATGCAAATGGCAATGTAGAGAGACATAAAGCAAGATTAGTTGCCAAGGGTTTTACACAGAAGGAGGGCATTGACTTTACTGAGACTTTTTCTCCAGTTTCTACAAAAGACTCGTTTAGGATAATCATGGCTTTAGTGGCTCATTTTGATATGGATTCTGTGATTTCTACTTTTGGATTTACAGAAAATCTTGTTGATGAGTGTGTTTACTTGAAGACAGTTGGGAACAATTTTATTTTTCTGGTACCGCTCTATGTGGATGATATACTTTTGGCTAGCAGTAACATTAAACTGCTTAAAGACACCAAGAGCTTTCTATCAAAGAATTTTGACATGAAAGACTTAGGAGAAGCATCCTATGTACTAGGCATTGAGATTAAAAGAGATAGGGTACAAAGACTACTTGGTTTGTCTCAACAGAATTATATTACCAAAATTTTAAAGAGATTTGGTATGGAGAAGTGTGCAGCAAGAGAAGTTCCCATGTCCAAAGGAGATAAGTTAACCAAGAAGCAAAGTCCCAAAAGTGATGTTGAAAAGGAAAATATGGAGTCAAAGCCTTATGCCAGACTTGTAGGAAGTCTCATGTATGCACAAGTCTGCACTAGGCCAGACTTGTCTTTTGCAGTAGGGATTTTATTAAGGTTTCAATCTAATCCAGGCCATGAGCATTGGGTAGCTGGGAAGAAAGTGTTAAGTCACATTGTGGCTGGTACACTTGTGATCTATTGTGACAATGAAGCAGCTGTTTTCTTTAGCAAGAATAGTAAAAGATCAAATAATTCCAAGCATATTGATCTAAAGTATTACAGTGTTAGAGAAAGAGTAAAACATGGTGAAATAGTTGTTTTGAGTATTGACACAAATTCACAGCTAGCAGACCCCTTCACCAAGGCCTTGTCAGTAGCAGCATTCCAGAAGCATACAGCAAGCATTGGAGTTTTAGCTAATTTAGATGCTTAGGTTCAGTAGAGAGTTAGTCCAGTTGGAGAAAATAAAATTCTATGTTTCTAAGTTCTTGTGCTTTTCAGTTGTGATCTTTTGTTTTATTTATCACAACTCATTTGTAATGACAGATTTTATTATTATCAATAAATTTTTGAGGTATTTCCAGTTATGATTTTGCTGCAGCTTTATTGTTTTATTTTGGAAATTATCATCTTGTTTTGAATATCATACTTGCTATCAGGTGGCTTAAATCATGTTTAGCATGATGTTAAGGTTCAAGCAATAATTTTAAGCTATCAGTGTTCAGAAAAATTTGCTTGAGTTTCTGGTTTAAGAAACATAAGTAGGATCTGGTATATGCCTTCTTGTTGATACACATTAGCATATATCGTATCACTTCTGGTTTGACATATGTGGATTACAGGAGCTTGTGTTAGTGGTTTTGAAACGCTGCATTTTTGTTAAAATGTATACTGTTTCTTGCTCTGCATAAGTAACTGTGATCTGACCATGTTGGAATGGATTTTCGATTTGAGTTTGTCATCTGGCGCGCATTTCAGTAAGTTAAGTAGGTTTTGATGTTCTCTGGTGCAAATCATCGAGAATGATATGTGTGAGTCCAAGGGGGAGATTGTTAGATCAAATATGGACTTAACACATATCATCATAAAGTAATTGATGATTAGCTAAATGTCAAACCTAGTTTAACATGGATACAAACTGTAAATCAATACTAGTAACTTAATGAAAGAGTGTATCAATTCATTAAGGTAAGTAATCTAATTCTTGGTCTGCAAGAAAGACCACAATGAAGTGTTACATTAAGAATCTAACTAGGAAACCTAAACCAATATGGATAGCTTTAATGGGAAGCTTCTTGAGGTTTAAGTCTCCTATATATATAGATGAATTGGTCCCTGATTACTACTGAAGTATTTGCATATTGTTCTGTCCATTGAGAAGCAAGTTGGTAAGTAACAGAAGGCCATATTCAGTGATCGTGTTTAGCAGCTGCATAAGATGGAATCCATGACAGTGATTGCTGAAGGTAAGCCTTGATCCCTTTTATGATTGTTGTGCACATGTTGTGAGCATGTATATATGGTTTTTACAGGTACCACATGGTACAAAGGGACTAGACCATTCATTATACAACCAGTTCTCACTTATGAAAGCAAGTCTATTACTATGATAACCTAGGACATAGTAATAAACCAAGTAAAACTACACTCATTAGCGCCTGAAAGAAAAACTAACAAGCATAGTCCCTAGAAAAGGGTTATTGAAAGCAAAGACTACTAACAATCTATAGCCCTAGGTCCAAACACTTAGCCCAAAAGACAAAGTGAAGGCCCAGGCCAATAAACAGCAGCCCTAAAGGACATCCTGCCAAGGCACAACAGCGAAGCCCATCTTCTCTCCACAGCCCCAAGCCTTCAAGCTCCAGAATGCCGCCGTGATCCCGCCACTGCCTCCGATCTTGCACCCAACCCAGAAGAGAGGGACGATCCGCACCACAGATTGAACTTAACCCCAACCCGGTATGGGTTGCACACTCACCGCCGTCTGGAGCGAAACCCAGCCGCTGCAGTCCGGATCGAAAGCCTTGGCCCCACTAGGTTCTTTAGGATCTTTGAATTTCCTATCCTTTCTTTCTTTTAACCTTAACCCTTGGCCCCATTACAACCCTGAATAAAGACATTGTTGATCTTTGAAGTTGTGCATTCGATTTGTGGAGACTAGTATGGAGGGGTGAGCATATGGTGTCACTGGCCTTTCGTCCGAGTTTTGGCATTCCAATCGTGGGATCATATGTAAAAAAAAAATTCAGAAAAAGCCTTTCTTTCTTGTTATCATATGTGAGCTATTTGTTTGTCTTATTATATCATTCCTCTCACATATAACTTGAGTGAAATATATGCTTATACATCAAGTCAGAAAATCATGAGTGAAAAGAAATTGAGAGCATCTTTGTGAGAAATTGAGTTGACGCTTGTTTGACCCATGAATAAGTTGGTTCTCCTTTGTTGCATTAGTTTGATTGTCCTTGTATTATAACTTTAGCACTACGGTTATCAAAATAAATTAGCTTTTAAGTGAGGTTGTGAATTCTGACATATGATTGCTTGAATCTTGTTGACCATACTTGTGGGCATTATAAGTTCTCTGAGATGTTTGGAAGACATTAGGTCCGTGTCTTTTGTCCTAGTTAGTTCTTTGTTTGCTAAGGACTAGCAAAGCCTAAGTGTGGGGGTATTTGATAGGAGCATAATTATGCGATAATAATGTTGTTAATTCCCATATTTACTTTGTTAGTTTATCTTATTTTCTGGTTAATTTAGTTGTTTTTATGTTTATTAGGTTTTCCGAAGTAAGGAAAGAAATAAGAGCAAAAGGAAGGAGATATGTGCAATTGATGGAGAATTGTGGACTCTTGATGAATCAAGGAAGCTTAAGGCAATATGAAGGAAAAGATATTTAGCAATTAATTCTCTTGGCTGCTCCTATTGGATAGAAGGATGTCAATGAATCCTAAATCAATCAGAACATTAATCAAGGAGTGAGAGTCCCAAAAGAAAAGAAGGAAAGAGTTACAAACTGAATAAAATCTCTCCTTGGACGTTCAAGAAAAGGGGGATCTCACATACGAAGAAGGAGAGACGCACAAGAGCTTGAGAAGAAGAAGAACTACAACCTTGCCAGAAACGATCGATCGTTGGAATTTCCGAGATCGATCGCTGATCCGTATTTTCCAATTTTTTGATTTTTGTTGTCTTCTTCCTCCATGAACTCCTTTGTGTTTTTGATTTCCATTATGTGTAACTAAATTTCCAGTAGTTAGGGGGCAGTTGAAGCCCCTAGACATGATCCATAACATGCTTTGACATTCAATTTGTTTTCTAATTACTAAAGTTGAGGTTTTGTTTACCGTATTTCTCATTGATGAATTCTATGTTTGTATGCTTTGGAGGCCTACTTAGTATGCATGCTAGGGTTCTAATACTTTGATTGTTTGATGCCTGGATCAATAGTTGGATTCCTCAAATTATCTAGAGAAGTAATTGGTAGTTTTCACTAGCAAGTAAACAAAACCCTAGGTTTAGCAAGGCTCTAAGTTATTTGCGATGCCTAGTGATTGCTCAAACTCTTTTCAAACTTAATGATCTCTGCATGTTTAATCTAATAAACGTACCTTTAGGTTGCATTGCTTGGGAATAGTCTAGGTGTAGAGCACTTCCTGCCTAGCGTACAAAGTAAGAAAGGGTAATAGGTTGTGTTCAAGCGTACCGAGCCAATCTGAGCGTCTTCAACTAAGTTAATTGGTAGCAAATTGGACAAAGTGTGTTTTGTGTGATTGTTGGGGGTGGATACTTCCTTCCTAGCTAGTTTCATTATCTTGATATCAACCAACTTCAAATCTGCTTCAATTTCGTTTTTCTTTCTGTTCTCTGTTTTTCTGTATTTTATTTCCACAGCAAATCAACTCCGAAATTCACCAAATTTTGTGTGCTGGACGCCTGTGTGTCTAGTACGTCTCTGTAAATTTTCATATTTTTCTGGGTTGTTTTGGTTAGATTCGTAGTTTGTCTTTTGACTGCTGTTCAGTAGGAACTGCAGTCACGTTTTTGTGACTCTTGTTGAAGCACTTAGTTTAACTTAATCCTCTGCGGGAGACCCTTATTTCTCTATACTACGATTGACATATTTGCAGGAGAATAAGGAAAATCAATAGCTTTTAATTTAGCTATCAGCCGGTGCTAGTAGTTGTGAGATCCGAGGGGAGGATCTCGAAATTTGCTTGATTTTTCCTGGCCACTCATAAATACATAAAAATTATAGATGATATAGACTAAAATAAAATAAATCAACCTCAATATCAAATTTAACTGTATATAACCATATATCAATGACTCGTACGAGTACCAAAGATGAGAAGCCCTATTCTCTCTCTAAAGGTGTTCTTCCTTGCGCTAATTCTATCGCTGCCTTCATGCAGCGGTGACGATCATAGCTGCTTTGGCCACTCAAATCTAGGATGTCTTCATCCCTCTTCTCTTGCTTTTTCTTGTCAATCTCTCTCACACATAGATCTGCAAGGGTCTGCAACCTGTGGTGGTGATGGTCATGGTGTTTCTGAGATTTAGTTACGGTTGAATCTCAACGGCGGCCTACAACTTCCTCTTCGGTCTTGGTTATGGCCTGAGCTTGGTATTAAACCAAGATTTTTTTAGACAGATGGAGGCGCGCTACTAGTGTGCGAGGGGAAGCCATCGTGGCTGCAGCTATGATGATGATGACGATGGTAAAATCCTGACATCGACGGCGGCGGCTAGATGCTAGGCTGGAAGTCATACGCCGCTGCCAGGTTAGAGCAACTCCACCGGTGTAGTTTTGACCGGGCACCAGCAAGGATTCATGATGTGTTGACCAGGCAAGGGGAAAATCATCCCTCCACTGGCCCAATCTTGCCCAGCCAAGGTTTGGCTTTCCTTGACCGAGGCCAAGAAAAAAGGCAAAGCCTTGACATATTTCCTGACCCAGGCTCGCCGGCTGCCAGCTCGACCCAGAAGAAAACGTGGCTGACGTCAGCCACAGACACGCAGAGAGAGACGAGGAGGAGAGGATGCGTGGAGGACACAGACGAATGAGGAAGCGCCAGCGAGCAGACCGCATCTGCCCCAGTCCCCGAGAGGATGCCGGAAAACTGGAATTCTGGCCGGGTCATGTCGCACGGCTGTGGGAGGCCTTCGATCTCCTTCTGGGCTGCGTGGTGAGGTGAGGCACCACCGTGGGGAGGACGAGCGAGCTGAGGTGAGCCCGTATGGCCCGGGTCCGCGGCCGGAGGACACACGACGACGCCGGAAAACTCGGGTCGGTCGGGACCCGGCGGGTCTGAGGAGATGCGGAGGAGAGAGAAGATAGAGTTTCAGGGGTGAAAGTGAAGAAAAGAGGAAAAATCTGTCCTTATGAAAAAGGGGCAGAAATTTTTGCAATTTATAGAAAATTTTCAAATTTTCAAAAATTCATAACTAATTCACACTAACTCCGATTTTTGCGTTCCACACATACACGAACTCGTATCGACGATCTCTATAACTTTCATGAAGGAAGTTTTTCCAAATTATGTATGTATAAAAAGTCAATTTTCGAGACCCCCCTAAATAACGTTCGTTTCGAAAATAAAATCGATTCGAAAAGCTATAACAATCACAATTATGACATTAATTATCCATAAATCTCCATTATTACCATCTTTTTACATCAAATCTATTTCAATTTTCCAATTTAAAAAAATATATATATATTCAATGAACAGTAAAACTAACTGGTCAAGAAACAGAACGGGTAGAAACCCACGTCCAGTGGCAGTGAACAGTTACTTGACTGGTCAACGTCTTGACTTTTCGACCTTGACATTTCTTGACTACGGGTGGACTTGCTCTTAGGGTGCCCAACAATGGTTGGGTGGCCAAGTCTTTGGGCTGTATTTAGGCCCGAATTAGAATCTATCTGTTGGTTGGATTTATCTTCTCCTAGCCTTAGCCTGATGGGCAGGACAAAAATGTAGTTTTTTTTGTGTGGTGCTATGCCTATATGCTATTTCTTGAATTTTCATAGTTATAGGCTTGTTTTAATAAGTGAGCGTTTAGTTCGAATATAGGTGGTCTATCTCTATATATCACTATAGTTTTCTTAATACAACTTCTTGATCTGTTTAGTTCGAAGGTAGCAGAAAAATGTATAATAGTCATCTTAGCATGCGTTTTATAAACTCAAAAGAGAGAGAGAGAGAGACTCGAATTGGTGATTATATGTATAAGATTTACCTCATAACCTCCCACAAAGTCGTTTATGATTAGAGAGATTTTTTCAATATGCTATGGCTCTCAACCCTAGCCGCCTTAGGCTGAGGCTTCAATGGCGATGTTTATCGTCAATCACTTTCTCAATCTATGCCAACTCTTTACCCGTTGGGGAGAGAGGTGGAAACTATCAAGAAGGCGTCGGCCGCAGACCTCCAAGGACGAGCCTCGTGCGCTTTCCTCCAAGCGGCAACAATGGCTTGCTCCTAGAAGCGGGTAAAGTTTGCTGCAATTGGCGGTATGGTGCTCCTGCATCCGCCGTTTCTGATGAATCGGATCTCCGACTTGCCTCAAGATGGGGGTGGATAGGAGGCTGGCCCTCGGGTTTGAACTTGAGAAGGCCTTGTTCTAGCGTCATCGAGCTCTGGGATCTGAGGAAAATGGTGAGGCCGACTGTTCTTCGCCGAAGCAAACTTGTAGAGGAAGAAGAGTCTGATGACGGTGGTCGGTCTCGGCCGCGTCGGGGGCGTCTCAAGGTGGACAAAAGTCTTGATGATTCTCGGTGTTGGATTAGAGTTTTGCGAGATCTGAATTCGGTCATGGATCCGGGTCGGAGACGAGATGGCCTGCATCTTGTATGTGCGGCAAAGGTGGAGGCCGTGACAGTGATCAGAGCAGGAGTGGGTATGCTCATTCTGGGTTGGGTGCCAAGATCAGTTTCGAGGCCCAACTCGATTGGGCGGCCCAAATCTGCTGTATGGTCCAGGTCATGTTGCAGCCCAATTCTGGGAAGCTTTGGGTGCCCAGATCATTTTGGGTGCTCAAAATAGATTGGGTGTCAAGTTTGTGGATTTTGGCCCAAGTTTGGACCAAACAGGCGGGCTCTAGCTTACTAGGGTTTCGGTTATGGGATCCTGGTGGAGGGTATGGGCTCATAAGGCTTTTCTTTAGCCTTCCTTTTAAGTCTTTTATGTACTATGCTTATTTACTATGCAATCGTTTCGATCATAGTAAAATAGGCCTATTTAGAATAAGTGAGCATTGATGTTCGTTAATGAGTGGTACTAGATATATATACCACGTTTTCTGATTTGCCCTCTATTTTTCAAGGCAGTGGAAAGGTATGTAATGTACTGCTCTAGCTTGAGACTATTATTGAGAAATGTTGAATTTCATTCAAAAAAAAAAGTCGTTTATGATTATAAATTCTCTTGATTCTTATTGACATGTTCTTTTCTCTTAAATAACAAATATATCTGTGTAAGATTTTTTTTCGAAAGGTAATATACGGGTAAGATTGATGATACCTCAGATCCTCAATCATGTGATTGATCTTTTGTCATCAAAAAAAAAAATGTGATTGATCTTTTTCGATAATATTATTAAAAGATTGACTTTAAAAATATGTCATCATACCATTCATACCATAGATCACATGCAAGATATCTTAGAGTTTCCAATTTTCCACCGTGGAATAGTATATCAAGTTGTTCACACCAAGCCCATACAAACAGAATCAATGGCTCTTCCATCGAGAAAAACAAAATCGATGGCTCCACACGCTTTTCATTTGTCACTCGGTACTCCAGTATTCCAAAACATCATTGGTACAAGATTTTTATAGATAATAAGTGCAACTATTCTCAGTTTCTTCATTCTACATTTCTACATTTGCTTCATTTACAAAAGATCAATACACCATAATGCAAAATACAATTTATAAATAATATTTTATCAATAGCTAAATTATTTTGTATTTATTACATCATATGAAACATTTACACTGATATCATGTTTTCATTATCAATCTCAATATTCATGTTTAAACTCTTAATACCTTCATTTTACATTCATTATTAAATTTTATTGTTTGTGATTCTTGACTCATAACTTACACTTTGTTTGGTAATACTTTACCGAGCATTATCACACTATTTGGTAAAAGTCTACCAAATATATTTGGTGGGTATTTGGTAAAAAATTTTGATGATTTTGTCGTTGTAGATTTATTAGATTAAAGACTGAACTCGAAGAGATTATTCGGTAAAGAACTACTAAATATCTTGATAGTCTTACCGAACACATGAGATGATAATATTTTTTTTTTTTGTAAGAAAATGTTTCACTTAAAGTAAATTATAATTTATAAAATTATAATTTATTATTTATAGTCAAACCGCACCAAGAGACCAAGACAATGAGTGCAAATTGCAATGATGTAGGAAACTTCCTTCGATACCCATCAGTGATCAGTCCCCACCCTCCAGGTGAGATCCGGAAAACACGGAGATCAACTTGTACCGAGGACTTCGTTTGTCCCTTCTACCGTTATGTTTGACTTTTCAACCGTAAGAAATGGTCACTGTAAATCAGATCTCATCTCTCTCCTCTAGAGAAAAAGAAAGAACTTCAGGCTTCTTCGAGATGTCTGCGGTCTGCCATGGAGACCCAGATCTGTGATATCTTCATACCGAGAGTTATATTAGTAATGACTAAAATATCAAAAATTATAGAAATATCGATAGTTTGAAAAAATAAAAAATAAAATTTAATATCGAGTAGATATTGATATCGACAAAAATTGTATAATTAACTAAAAAATATACTAAAAAAAAATATAGGAAATATTTGAAAATTAATATCGGTGTTTTAAAAAAATAATTCGAGAATATTTTAATCCTTCAATATTACATACCATAGTGTCATGGGTCTAACTTTGAGATGTGCAAAGAGGACCGCGCGACACTTGCTGGTAGGCAAATCAACCAAATGAGTACCTTGTAAGAAACAATTAAAACCACATGATATTAAAATGGTGCTAGTGGCAAGCAATAACACAATTGTATAAATGTTTGGTAACCTCGATGAATAAATGGATAATAAAAAAAAGATCAATAAACAATCTCACAGCACATAGATAAATCCTTGAATAATTCCTCTTTTATTGATAGTAAGACGTCAAATGAGGCAAAAGTACGTGTGCTTACCCATATTAGTTCCATAGTCCAAAGTATGAGACTAGGAACCTGTGGGGGTGGTCAATAAATTTGACCCTGCAATCAAGGCAATTAAAGAGAAGTAATGACAACAGTAAATGCAACGGTTAATGTAGCTGTAAATGCGACGATAAATGCGACATTCAGTATGACAATCATGGCCGCCAATAAGTGACGGTTATTGCAGGAGTAAATACGGCCTTAATGGTGGCGTGCCGCTCAAGTCACTACGGCTTGCTGTGCAAGTTTACTTGCCGCCCACGCCGAGGTACACCTATAAATAGGCTGCTCGACGTCAAGGTAATGCATCGAATTCCAATTCACTCTACTCCACTACTAAGAAACATACTGACTTAGGCATCGGAGAGTTTTCTGCAGGTACCCCCCCTCCTCGAGCCAACAGTCAAACTTTGAGTCAACGCTCGAGGGAAGCTTCTCGATTGTTCCCGGTCAGCTCCCGCGCCAGTCCGCATTCATTGGTGAGTCAAACTCCTCTACGGAATTTTTCGACACCAACAAGTGGCGCCGTCTGTGGGAAACACTTTTCCCTAAAAAGTGATGGCGGGAGTTGCCCCTGACCGGATTCCATTTCTGTCACTAAGGACTGGTAGTGACGAAATTCCTCCCCACCAGCCGCCATATGGGTCCGTCCCGAGCCCCATTGGCGACCTGAACTTGCCTCCAGCTGATGAGACGCAGAGGCTGAGGCAGGAACTCGAGAAATTTCGGAAGGAAAAGCAGGACCTCGAGGCCCGTCGTCGACGAAAACTGGAAAGGTTCCTACAACTCGACAGTGATTCGTCGGACGACGACGCCATCGGCAATCTCCATCAAGCTAACAATGTGGTAGCAAACGCAGGCGCCAGCGGCGTTATCGGGGGAATCTCTGGCGGACCCCTTGTCGAAGGGATGGGAGGCACGTCAAATGGGGGACAGAACGGCGGAGCCGGACTAGGCCAATCCAAGAGGGCGCGTAACGAATCGTGGCGCGAGAAGATGGAAAAAATGATTGATGCATGCAGGCGCACCGGCCCAAGAGAGTTAGCGGCGGAAATCGCAAGGGACGTCGGTAAATCTCCATTTACCGACGACATTCTAAATACGGCAAAGCCCCGCCGATTTACCACGCCGGTATTCCACAAATACGACGGAACGACCGATCCGGTGGACCATATCAAAGGATACAAACAACATATGTCCATCGAGACAACCGACGAGAAATTAATGTGCAAGATTTTCCCTTCCAGTCTCACGGGGCCGGCGTCGACATGGTTTCAGGATCTCAAGCCGCATTCCATACCGGATTTCGACTCATTGAGCCGCGCTTTCATTTCACAATACTTCTGCAATCGCAAGCAAAAGAAAGATATGGCGACTCTGTTCAGTACCAAGCAGAAGCCGGGAGAAAAGGTAGGGAAATTTTTTGAAAGGTTTACAGCTGAAATGCGCCATGTTAATTGTGATCCCCAATTCGCCGCGATCGCCTTCCGAGAAGGATTGCTTTTGGGGACGCCATTATGCGAAAGTTTGCTGCGTGATCCGCCAAGGGACATGGACGACATCATTACAAGGGTTCAGGGGGAGATCATAATTGAAAAGGCCAAAGAAGCACGTGAAGCCCAACTCACTACCGTTGTCACCTCGAGAGAAGTTGAATGGAATAACACAAAGAATGACATTCAGAGTGATAAAGGAGGGAAGCCTCAAGATTATCCCCTTGAAGAATGGTTTACGATTCACCCCGTGACCATATACAAAAGACACGGTCATGAAGGAATATTTGAAAAGCCGCCCCCCCAACCGGAGGCTAATGACGAGGTTGAAAGAAGTCGATATTGCCCGCTCCACGAGACAAGGGGGCACGGAATATATAAGTGTCAGGGAGTGCGACCAGCAATCGTTACAGCAATGAAGGCTGGTAAACTCCTTCAGTATAAAATAAATTAAGGCAATCACAGGGTTCATGGAAAAGTCCACGCGCCGAAATTCATCTCAAGTAATGGAGAAGGTACGATAATATGGTGACTTCGTTTTGATCTAAAGATGGCACAACTCGTAAAACTCAGGTAAGAAAAATAAAAGAGTTTAAGTGATTTTTGCGCGTGTTGATATCTCATTCGAGAGACTATTGAAATTATGTATTTTGTATTTCTTACGTGAATAATATCACTGGGACTGGTTCCTCGAGTAGGACAGTCCTATTAATATGTATGACTGGTTCCTCGAGTAGGACAGTTGCATTCAATTTGTAGAAACTGGTTCCTCGAGTAGGACAGTTGATTTGATTCGTAGGAGCTGGTTCCTCGAGCAGGACAGTTGCCTAAATGGTTCGGAACTGGTTCCTCGAGTAGGACAGTTGATTTGATTCGCATGAGCTGGTTCCTCGAGCAGGACAGTTGCCTTAATGGTTCGAAACTGGTTCCTCGAGTAGGTCAGTTGTTTTGATTCGTAGGAGCTGGTTCCTCGAGCAGGACAGTTGCCTAAATTGTTCGGAACTGGTTCCTCGAGTAGGACAGTTACGTTTGATTCATAGGAGCTGGTTCCTCGAGTAGGACAGTTGCCTTAATGGTTCGACACTGGTTCCTCGAGTAGGACAGTAACAGTTGATTTATAGGAGCTGGTTCCTTGAGTAGGACAGTTACCTTAATGCTTCGGGTAGGATGACGTGCCTCACCCTCGCTGCAGGCGGGGGTGGGATGAAGGACCACACCCTCGCTGCAGGCGGGGGTGGGATGGCGTGCCTCGCCCCTCGCCGAGGGCGGGGGTGGGATGATGGACCACACCCTCGCTGCAGGCGGGGGTGGGATGGCGTGCCTCGCCCCTCGCCGAGGGCGGGGGTGGGATGATGGACCACACCCTCGCTGCAGGCGGGGGTGGGATGGCGTGCCTCGCCCCTCGCCGAGGGTGGGGGTGGGATGATGGACCACACCCTCGCTGCAGGCGGGGGTGGGATGGCGTGCCTCGCCCCTCGCCGAGGGTGGGGGTGGGATGATGGACCACACCCTCGCTACAGGCGAGGGTGGGATGGCGTGCCTCGCCCCTCGCCGAGGGCGGGGGTGGGATGATGGACCACACCCTCACTGCAGGCGGGGGTGGGATGGCGTGACGAATTTTAATCATGCAGGATATAAGGTGTGTAACCATTGCGTGGCGGATAGACTCGCCATCACGGTTTGGTTTCCCTTCTTCTATTGTTTTGGACAGCTCCTTGCCTCGAATATTTTACTCTTGTTTTGTTTTTCTTTCTGAGCGTTTACAAGCACGGCCAAGAAAAACAAGGGGGCATATAGGAGAATGGGAGAATGGAATGCGTGTCCAAGCCATAACGGCATTTGCGGCCGTCGTCGTCGTCACCTGGGCATCATCACCTAGAGTGATGCTGAGGAGCTTACACCGACGACGTGGCACCCTCGTCGAGGTACCTTTGCTGATTGCCGACGACGTGGCACCCTCGTCGAGCCACCCTCGTCGAGGTACCCTTGCCGATTGCCGACGACGTGGCACCCTCGTCGAGGTACCTTTGCTGATTGCCGACGACGTGGCACCCTCGTCGAGGTACCTTTGCTGATTGCCGACGACGTGGCACCCTCGTCGAGCCACCCTCGTCGAGGTACCCTTGCCGATTGCCGACGACGTGGCACCCTCGTCGAGGTACCTTTGCTGATTGCCGACGACGTGGCACCCTCGTCGAGCCACCCTCGTCGAGGTACCCTTGCCGATTGCCGACGACGTGGCACCCTCGTCGAGGTACCCTTGCTGATTGCCGACGACGTGGCACCCTCGTCGAGGTACCTTTGCTGATTGCCGACGACCTGGCACCCTCGTCGAGCCACCCTCGTCGAGGTACCCTTGCCGATTGCCGACGACGTGGCACCCTCGTCGAGCCCTTGCTGATTGCCGACGACGTGGCACCCTCGTCGAGGTACCTTTGCTGATTGCCGACGACGTGGCACCCTCGTCGAGCCACCCTCGTCGAGGTACCCTTGCCGATTTCCGATGACGTGGCACCCTCGTCGAGGCACCCTTGTCTGCCTTGTCGAAATAAAACTCCAACCTCGAGGCGCCAACATCGAGGCGCTTATGCCCATGACGTGGCATCCTCGTCGAGGCACCCTTGGCTGCCTTGTCGAAATAAAACTCCAACATCGAGGCGCTTACGCCGACATCGAGGCGCTTACGCCGACATCGAGGCGCTTACGCCGATGACGTGGCACCCTCGTCGAAATCTGATTGCCGATGACGTGGCACCTTTGTCAAAATGGATGCCTACGCCGACGACGTGGCACCCTCGTCAAAATGGACGCTGACGTCGTGGCACCCTCGTCGAAATAGACGTTGATCTCGAAATGGACGTCGGCGTCGAGGCGCCCTTGTCGAGAGGGACGCCGACGACAAAACGCCGACATCGAGGCGCCCTCGTCGAAATGGACGACGACGTCGAGGCACCCTTGTCAAAGCCGACGTCGAGGCGCCCTCGTCGAAATAGGACGCCGACGTCGAGGCACCCTTGTCGAAGTTGACGTCGAGGCGCCCTCGTCGAAATGGACGCCGACATCGAGGCGCCCTCGTCGAAATGGACGACGACGTCGAGGCACCCTTGTCGAAGCCGACGTCGAGGCGCCCTCGTCGAAATAGGACGCCGACGTCGAGGAACCCTTGTCGAAGTTGACGTCGAGGCGCCCTCGTCAAAATGGACGCCGACGTCGAGGCACCCTCGTCGAAATGGACACCGACGTCGAAGCACCCTTGTCGAAGTGGACACCTACGCCGACGTCGAGACGCCCTTGCCTTCATTAAAATAGACACCTACGCCTATGTCAAGGTTGACGCCAAGGGTCGACGACGAGACGCCAACATCGAGGTCGACACTAAGGTTATTGTGAAACACGCCACCGACGTCGAGGTTGGGGTCGACGTTGAGGTTAGCGCCGACGTTGAGGTCGACGCCAAGGATATGGAAAAAGACGTCACCGACGTCGAGGTTGACATCGACGTCGAGGTTAGCACCGAGGTTATTGCGAAAGAAGTCATCGACATCGAGGTTGGCGCTGACGTCGAGGTTGATACCGAGGCCGAGGTTAGCACCGAGGTTATTGCGAAAGAAGTCATCGACGTCGAGGTTGGCGCCGACGTCGAGGTTGACACTGAGATTATTGAGAAAAACGTCACCGACGTCGAGGTTGGCGCCGACGTCAAGGTTGATACCGACGTGGAGGTTAGCGCCGAGGTTATTGAGAGCGACATCATAGACGTCGAGGCTGGCATAGTAGTTATTGAGAAGGATGTCACTGACGTCGAGGTTGGTGTCGAGATTATTGAGGAAAAATCACCACCGTCGAGGTTGACGCCGTAGACATTAAAGAAGACGTCATCGACGCCTACGCCGATGTCGACGTCATGGTCATTGTGAAGGAGACGTCATGACGTCGAGGCCGACGTCGCAGAATGTTAGGTGACTAAGAAAGGAAAAGAGGAAGAGTTTCGCAGTAGGGTACCTCAGGCTCGGAGTCTAGTTTGAGCTGCGCTGGGGGCACGGCTTAGGAACAAGGTAGCTGGGCACCGAGCGCAGGTGAGACTAGAAACTAGGCTTCGGCGTTGTGGGCGAGGCACCGTAGACGCCACAAGCAGACGAGTCCGCGACGCGAAGACCCGATACTAGAATGGCTGCAAGACAAAGGCAGATTTGAGTCCTGATTTGGGCACGTCGGCATCGGCGTCGTCGACGAGATGAGATGCCGACTCTAAACAAGGAACGAGGATCTTCTTATACGGGCATCTACATTTTCAACACGAGGAAGGCCTAGATGAAATTCAAAGAGGGGTGCCCAAAGAGAAGTATAAAGATGTGGAGCCCATAGAGAAATTTGAGCTTTGGAAATTTTCTCTTGGGATGAATTCCCAAGGAGAAAATTTGGGGGCATTGTGGGGGTGGTCAATAAATTTGACCCTGCAATCAAGGCAATTAAAGAGAAGTAATGACAACAGTAAATGCAACAGTTAATGTAGCTGTAAATGCGACGATAAATGCGACATTCAGTATGACAATCATGGCCGCCAATAAGTGACGGTTATTGCAGGAGTAAATACGGCCTTAATGGTGGCGTGCCGCTCAAGTCACTACGGCTTGCTGTGCAAGTTTACTTGCCGCCCACGCCGAGGTACACCTATAAATAGGCTGCTCGACGTCAAGGTAATGCATCGAATTCCAATTCACTCTACTCCACTACTAAGAAACATACTAACTTAGGCATCGGAGAGTTTTCTGCAGGTACCCCCCCTCCTCGAGCCAACAGTCAAACTTTGAGTCAACGCTCGAGGGAAGCTTCTCGATTGTTCCCGGTCAGCTCCCGCGCCAGTCCGCATTCATTGGTGAGTCAAACTCCTCCACTGAATTTTTCGACACCAACAGAACCCCTTCTTAAAGAGCATAACTTGCTTAAATGGCCAAGCCAGTGGAAAACATCTATTTTCCCGAGGAGACTAAGGGGGGTGTATTGTATATGGAATTAGTGGAACTTTTAAAGAAAGCTATGGAATTTAAAAATCTGGGTGTATTCAATATAGACTTTTAATAGTCCATGAAAGTCTTGAGGTATTCAATTAGGATTTTTAAAGACTTCATGAATTCCACCAAAATCTAGGGGTATTCAATCAGGACTTTTAAAAATGAATAAAAGTACAGAGGTATTCAAAATATCATTCATACTTATGGAATTAGAAAATCATGGATAATCATGGACTTTGTAGTGTTAACTATACATATCAAACTCCAATAATTTTCCAGCCTCCAGACCAAAGATTTCAAAAAGTCTATCAAAGTTTCCTCTTCAAAAAAAAAAAAAAGTCTATCAAAGTTCTTCTCTCTACGCATGAAGAAGTTTGTCCTTCATCATCTCTCTTTCTTAATTTTTTGTCTTTTCTCTAATCTTTTATGATATTAACCTTTTTTGATACCCAACAAGTTCATTATAGTTGTTGAATGTGATTTTTGTTTTTTTTTTCAATTGTGATACTTCGAAACCTAATAGCAATAAAAATGATTTATGAAATCCTAAAACTCAAATATTATGGTCTAACCCTAAGACCTTGAACCATACTAAATTTTATCTTATTAATTAATTATTCTCATTAATTTGAATTTATATTATAGTTCAAAAAAAGGTTGAACAATTTGTTTGGACCCAAAATGAACATTTTGACCTGACAAGGCACGTCTTGGAGAAAGTGAGCCAATATCAGTGGCTCAAGCTATATATTGTCGACAAGCTCGAAATATATATTTAGAGGCTAAATAAAGCCTACTATGGAAGTATGACAAGTCAACTTTAGCATATTTTCCTACTTCGGCTAGGAAAAACCGAGCTAGACAAGGAATGAGGGGTGGCAGACTAACCAAATGAAATCGAAATGTGCTGAAACTTTCTAGATCCATTCTAGACAGCCCAAGGATCATTTCTTATGAAGAGTGCAAGAGCTTTTTTTGAGTGGAAGGTCTTCAAACAATCAGCCCAATTTTCTACAGAAGCAAAACTGGAAAACTGGACCTGTAAGAGGTCCAGCAGCATTTCCGGCCCAACCACATGGAAGAAAGCTCTGAAATTTGGTCAGCATGATCTAGATTCATAGGGGAACATTTTTTATGAAGACATCATGGCCAGAATCTGAATTTCTGATGGAGATATACATGGAGGAATAAAGGAGCCGAAAGTGCTTTCTTATCTCCCAAATTCATCATTCCTATTAGTGCTCCACCTCCATCTCCACCTCCCTTATCTCCCAAATTCATCATTCCTATTAGTGCTCCACCTACACCTCCACCTCCCTTATCTCCAATTAGTGCTCCACTTTCATTTGTTTAATGCCAAAGTAGTTGGCATGGTAGCCTATAAATAGAGGTTACATTGAAACACAATTCACACATTCACATTCAACAACAACATATCTAAGATGATCTAAGTTCTCTCTAGAGCAAACCTCTCTAAGAGCAACTCCTCTCCTTCTCTTTCTCTTAGCGGTGATCACACTCCTAGTCCAAGTCTTCTCAGAAGCCGACTTTCAGTGCCACCAAACCCTCTGTCAACGTGCTTCGGTCCTAGTCTCCTCGGGAGCCGACGGTAGTGCCGCGACCACAACGGTTACAGAACCAGCCAAGCAAGGGTAACGCCCTAGCAACTCAGCCAAGCTAAAGTCACGCTTTAGCAAGATCTCAACATTTCCCGGTGATGTCGCTCTGCTCGATCTACAACATTGAGTATCGATTGTGTTAACAAGAAGAAACTTCAGCAAAGTCCTCACCACGAGGCACAAAGAATCCCACGACGAGGTTGGTGCTCTCCTCGTCTACAATCGCTTGATAGAAGTCAGGTCAAGGGACACCCCCGACGACCGCACCCAAACGGTGCTGGCACGCCCGCGCAGAAAAGAGACTGTTGACCAGCTGCAGCAAAATTGGAGCCAAACATTTTGGCACGCCCAGTGGGACAACATCAGAGTCTTTTCTCTTGAAGCACATTCAACCACCGGGCTTCAAAACAAACATTTTGGCACGCCCAGTGGGACAAGGTTAGAATTTTTTTTTTTTCGTCATCATTGAGATGCCAGGGGAAAATCTTTACCAAAAGAAATTCATAAAGTGAATTAATGGACAATGTTGCCACCATTGGCGATACCGCCATTAATGATGAGTTTATGCCTATTCCCATCCCAGAGGGGGCAAGCATTGATGAACAGCTCGCGATCATCATGGCCAACATCGAGAGGAATAAAGAAAAGCAAGCCAGGGACATGGCCATTTTGATCGAAAAAACAAAGCAGAGGTTTCGCGATTGGGACCTAGAAATTGAGCAGAACGCTCGAGAAGAGGTCATTTATGAGGCTGATTTGCCTATAGGTGGCAATCAACCTAATGGCCTCACTGGTGAATCACAGCCTAACATAGAGGCTACTTATGGAGAACATCATCAACAAGATTGTTCTTCAGACAATAAAATTGTCTCTGAACAAATATCTGATGTCTCCACTGATCAAGCCAAATATGTGGCTACTGATCAGATGCATGGGGGGCAAGATATGACCCATGATCATCCCTTTGATCAAGAGAAGTTGGCGACAGTTGGCGACAAAGCCGATCTTGGGACACCGTCATCTTCCAAATTACAATTAGAGATCATGTCTCGTCAACCAACAAAGATACTTGGGGGGCAAGAATACCCCTCTCACGAGCCAAATTCCTCCAAATTCTTCAACGAGAAGTATCTTTGTTCTTTTTCTACAAGCTCTCATAGGAGGGATTTTTACCCTACAAATTTTGATACATCGGAGCTTGGAGTGAAGCATAGATGGCCTCCCCCGTGGCCTTCTGGAGGTTAGCCAAATATAGTGCTGCTAACTTCTTTCTTTGTTTTTAAATTTCCTGTCAATTTTTAGTTTTCATTTTTATTTTCGTCATTTGTGAATCATAACGGAATAGGTGAAGTCTCTTTTGTTAATATTGGCCTAAACTCCTTATTGGTGCCTAGTTCAGGTCCCTTAAGGTTAAGGGCGGCTTTTATTAACACTTGTTGAACTGTCTTCATACTTATGACCTTTCTCATCTTAGTAAGTATAGCCTATGTGAAATGGTGTCTAGAAAGGGGACAACGTTCATGACAGGTTCTTGAATCCAGAAGTGCGTGCAAATGGGCCTAAACCACTATGTGGGAGTAGCTCATGCCAAAATGGATTCTGCCTCTCTTGTTCGCCCTCCCCCACCTGGCCATTTCAGTAAGGTTGCCCAAAGGATTTGAAAGAAAATTTGTGTCTAGACGACTATACTTGGGCCGCATGTCTAAACCTTGATTCACAATGTCTTATTAAAAAAAAAAAAAAAAAAAATACAAAAATACAAAAAGAGTTTCAAATTTGTGCGTCGCGGAGGATGCAAAAAATTGTGTTCTTGCCTAATAGTGGCTGGAACTTGCTAATATACTTAAGAGGCCATTGGTATTGGTCTGGGCACATATACAAGAGGCATTTAATATGCCTAGTATGGTATTAGCAGTGGAGGAGGTCAAATCAATATTTTTGCCAATAATTGTGGTGAAAGCTGGGTTGCGAATTGTTGGCAGCGAAGTGGTTTTAATTACATGGCCTCGCAAAAGATGGTTCGCGAAGGAAGACTGGCGATTAATATATGTATGCTCACTATGTATAATTAAGAGGGAGAGAGGCTACTGTTCAAGTAATTTTAGTCAAGCCAATACAAGTGGCTTTGGAGCAACGACATTATAAGAGGAGTGTTGATTCAAGACCTCTTCAGTCAAGACGAAGACCTTTGACTTCGAGGTCTGGGGGGCAATGTTTGGACCCAAAATGAACATTTTGACCTGACAAGGCACGTCTTGGAGAAATTGAGCCAATATCAGTGGCTCAAGCTATATATTGTCGACAAGCTCGAAATATATATTTAGAGGCTAAATAAAGCCTACTATGGAAGTATGACAAGTCAACTTTAGCATATTTTCCTACTTCGGCTAGGAAAACCGAGCTAGACAAGGAAGGAGGGGTGGCAGACTAACCAAATGAAATCGAAATGTGCTGAAACTTTCCAGATCCATTCTAGACAGCCCAAGGATCATTTCTTATGAAGAGTGCAAGAGCTTTTTTTGAGTGGAAGGCCTTCAAACAATCAGCCCAATTTTCTACAGAAGCAAAACTGGAAAACTGGACCTGTAAGAGGTCCAGCAGCATTTCCGGCCCAACCACATGGAAGAAAGCTCTGAAATTTGGTCAGCATGATCTAGATTCATAGGGGAACATTTTTTATGAAGACATCATGGCCAGAATCTGAATTTCTGATGGAGATATACATGGAGGAATAAAGGAGCCGAAAGTGCTTTCTTATCTCCCAAATTCATCATTCCTATTAGTGCTCCACCTCCATCTCCACCTCCCTTATCTCCCAAATTCATCATTCCTATTAGTGCTCCACCTACACCTCCACCTCCCTTATCTCCAATTAGTGCTCCACTTTCATTTGTTTAATGCCAAAGTAGTTGGCATGGTAGCCTATAAATAGAGGTTACATTGAAACACAATTCACACATTCACATTCAACAACAACATATCTAAGATGATCTAAGTTCTCTCTAGAGCAAACCTCTCTAAGCGCAACTCCTCTCCTTCTCTTTCTCTTAGCGGTGATCACACTCCTAGTCCTAGTCTTCTCAGAAGCCGACTTTCAGTGCCACCAAACCCTCTGTCAACGTGCTTCGGTCCTAGTCTCCTCGGGAGCCGACGGTAGTGCCGCGACCACAACGGTTACAGAACCAGCCAAGCAAGGGTAACGCCCTAGCAACTCAGCCAAGCTAAAGTCACGCTTTAGCAAGATCTCAACATTTCCCGGTGATGTCGCTCTGCTCGATCTACAACATTGAGTATCGATTGTGTTAACAAGAAGAAACTTCAGCAAAGTCCTCACCACGAGGCACAAAGAATCCCACGACGAGGTTGGTGCTCTCCTCGTCTACAATCGCTTGATAGAAGTCAGGTCAAGGGACACCCCCGACGACTGCACCCAAACGGTGCTGGCACGCCCGCGCAGAAAAGAGACTGTTGACCAGCTGCAGCAAAATTGGAGCCAAACACAATTGAATTTCAATTGATTGATTATAGGTCAAGGGACACCCCCGACGACCGCACCCAAACGGTGCTGGCACGCCCGCGCAGAAAAGAGACTGTTGACCAGCTGCAGCAAAATTGGAGCCAAACACAATTGAATTTCAATTGATTGATTATAGATCAAGACATTGACCAATATTGCTACAATATATGTTAATCCAAGAAAAAAAAATTGATGGGAATAATTAACCATAAACATCAAGTGATCTATATTGTATATTTATGTTGTTGGGAGATTATGAATGAGAACAAACTCGCTAGACAGACTAACAATTATTTATTTGAGTAAATTTCTATTAGAAGATACTGAAGCATTGAAGAGACAACAAGTTATTATTTTGTTTTGTGTTTGGGCTGCATTTGTTTTATTTTTTTTTGTTTTTTTATATTTTGTACATTCTGGGAAATCTGTAGAAGTCATTCATAATAAAGTATATAGATTTTCATAAATCAATAAAAGTCTGTTGCTAAAATCAATGGTTTTAAGAAATCCATAACAGTCTATCAACTTTTTAAAGAATCTGTGGACTTTTCAAAAAGTCTGTCATTTAAAAAAAGTCTGCACAAATCCAAATACAATACACCCCCCTAAATAATAAATTAAATAAAATAAAATATATAAATTATAAATTACTAAAACACCCCTAGTACACAAGTAACCAACCAAAGACTTAACTAATGACTTTGGATAAAGTTTCTTGCAGCATTACAAGTGCAGCCCCCTAACACGTAGCATGGAGCTATGTATCCAAATCTCATATTGAAAGCGAATTAACATTAAATTATGCAAATCATTTGAATAAAAAAGGTATATTTAATATCAGTTACAAGAAATCTTTCACTAGTTGATTATTTTGAGGTGAAAATACGGTGTCGAATGCCATTTTTTGTCCCATCCGTTGGGACTCGCCACCCTTTTTTTGGCAGCAAAGCCATGCTTCCTTTATCTTTTACTCTCCAAGTCTCCATCCGCATTTCCTAAAGCTTCTCTTGCTCAAAGCAGAGTTAATGAAATAACCAAAATCTAAAATTTCATTTGATTGCCCAAAAAAAAAAAAGATTACATTTCATTTGGATTGACCATATGGGCAGACTGACCGAGTACTTATTTTCGTTGCAGAGATTGTTGGAGAAATTTTCAAAATATAAATTTTATTAAAGAAATGAAAATGTGCCATTTATGTTTGCACATTTTGGATTTGTCTGAGTGAAATAGCATGACTAAAGTTAAATGATACAAGTGAAAAGGTACCTTACCATTTGAAGGGGTACATATACTTCTATATAAATGATTCATTCTCTACAGAATGAGACAATCCAAAATAGTCCTAACAAGATCCTAAGAAGATCTAAGTCTCCAATATTCACCATTTTCTTGTTTTCTCAAATATAAAAGTACTCCTAGAAACTAATAGTGCACAATTAGTTTCAAGTAATTTTGAGCCATCTTGTAAACCTTCTTTTGCGAGTTTATGGTGGTTTTCGTGAGTGCAAAACGAAGTTCAACAACAAAATTATGTTGGGTTTTATTGTATCCTAAAGACATATTTGATTATTCCACTTTCCATACTTCATAGTTGGGCAAATAATGTCTTAAGGAAAGCCTTGCTACAACGTGCCTTAGAAGCACAAACTCTCTAGATTGTACTCAATCTAAGAACACAAAACATAATAAAGATTAACATAAGCATAACATTAAGATGAGCAAAATATAAATCATGCATACCAACTTGAATTAGTCAAGATAGATCTTCTCCTCTATCTAATCCTGTATGCAAACTTTTATGGGGCAAAGTTTATGAATAGCATGGTAATTGATAGAGCAGGATCACTTTTATAAGCATCAAGGACTAGGTACCTCCCAGTAAAAGGATTCTTAGTCCTAATTGATGTAGGCGTTTGTCAAACTATTTCATGTATATTTAAGATTACTCTATAATCAAGTAATCAACAATATATTCCATATTCAGTACTGATTATACATAAAGATAAAGAGGTCATAGACCTGAATTACGTATTCTGCAAATAAGGTAGCCAACTTGTTGTGGTCCATAGTGAATAAGTCCATATTAATTCGGACAGGTTGAAGCAAAAGCAAGGGTTGAGAATTAACTTTTAATTCTGGCCGTTAGATCAACAAAAAATGACGTGGCAATCCAAGATCATTCCTCAACTCTATTCTGGATTTATCCCATTGGTTTGAAGCTTGTCCATTTTTTTTTTTCACAGTTCGTCAGCTAAACTCCGTCTCTGTTAGTTCAGCGCTTGGTCAATGCAAATTTTGTATGTCGGAGACCAAAATCACCTAATCAGTAGCCAGAAATTCGGTCCAAGTTAGTAGTGCTCTATATATCTGCCCCACATTTCTTCTTTCTTCAAGCTTAGACTCATCAACAGCACCAATCATTTTCCGGTTTATTTTGGTTCACATATAATTCCTGCAAAATGGCGATTAATCCGGCGGAGTTTGTTGGAGGGGCTGGTCTAGGATCAGCGTTTAGTTTACTGACCAGTGGCGTTCAGGAGCTGATAAGCAAGGCTGCCATGTTTGAGCCTCTCTTAGAAAGAATACAATCCATGCTAATCGCCTTGGATTCAGTACTGGTCCCAGATACTGAAGAGGAGCGGGAAGGTTTAGAAGATGTGAGAAAGATGGGAGAAAAGCTTGTCCGGGATTGCAAAGAAGTTAGTGAGTGGAACCCGTTCGCGAAGTACTCCTCCGCCGTCAAGCTTTTGGAATGGAATGATTCTCTTAAACACCAATTATGGATACACAAATTAAAGAAAGAAAAGAAGACTGCGTCTACGGTTGAGAAGATCGCGTCAACGGCTGAGAAGACCGCGTCTACGGTTGAGAAGACTGCTACATCGGTAGATAGTCTGCTGGTTTCAGTAAAGAATTTTGAGAATCATGTGATACTGAATAAAGCCGCAACAAGTTCAAGTATTACAGCTCTTCGACCTCCAGGGCTTCCACAACATATAGTTGGATTGGATACTCCTTTGATGGAATTGAAGGAAATACTTCTTAAGGATCATGGACTCTCGATGCTTGTGCTGACTGCTCCAGGAGGATGTGGGAAAACTACTCTGGCCGCAATGTTTTGTGAAGACAAAGAAGTAAAAGGTACGGTTCATGTAGATTTAATGATTTATAGATCCAGATGATCAATTTTTGTTTTTTATTTTTTGTTTTTTTGCCAAGTTCAAGATGATCAACAATCAATATCTCTTTAAAATTTAAATTTTTTTTAACTTAATCTTACTCAAACGGGTACATAGTACTACATGATAAAAGTATCATTCTCTTAGTTGAGTTTGAGTATTATTTGAGTAAGATTTAAAAAAAAAAAAATACTAATAATAATAATAATTGAGCTGGATTTTAGTATATCATAATTTCGTATATAATATTGTACCAACCGATCTGCACTTTTTGTAATTTCCTTAGTAGCCTCTTGACACCTGCCCGCATGTGTCAATTAACATTTTCTTATATATATATATATATATATATATATATATATATATATATATATATATATATATATTGTAAACGTAAGGTTTAGAACTAATTAAGAGAAAAAAAATAATAATAGAGAAAATAGGAAATGTTTTCATTACAACAGGTAATTATCAGTTTAATATCTGATACGTGAATTAATGATTTACACGATATTAAAAAAAAAAAAAAAAAAAAGATTTGTCATTCACTCATTCTCTTTATTTATGTATTTATTATTTTTTTTTATATAGTTTACTATTTTGTCCATATTTATTAAATTTTTATTTTTAAATATATTGTTAACCAAAAGGCTTATTTGTGGTTCAAAAATGTAACCAGTTTAAAGGAGAATTTGTTTTCTTCGAAAAAAAAAAAAACAAGAAGGAGAATTTGCTTAATTAATATAGATGTTGCAAGCTTTTTATTTTATTTTTATTTGTATTCAAAAGATAATACGGTTCAAGTATGAAAGGAATCATATATAGGATTCAAATTTGGCCCGGACACAGGACCAACGCCACTATGTGCAAAGTTTGATTTTACCGATTTGAGAAGTATTTTACCGAGTTTGAGTGTGTTAATTTGAGTAAGATTTTTCTAAATTCACATTTGACCAATATTCTTTTCTCTTTCTTTGGATCAACGGGAACATTGGACAATAAATATACTTTGATAAAAAAACTTAAAAAACAATTAAATTGTCTAAGGACATCAAATTTATATGTTTGATCCAAATTCTAGTGACTTGTCTAAGTTGGAATAGGGTTAGATATTTTCAGAGATGTCTTATTCATTGTATGATTCAGTTTTCATGTAAGACTCATATTCTCTTATTGTAATCCTCTATATAAAGAGGCTCCTATGAATGAAAGCACAACTCATTCTCTCTCAATTTCAGTTTTCCTAAAACATAAATAACCTATATCAAAAATCTTAAACACTTATCAACGAGTTGATTTTTTATTTTTTTTGCTTCTACAATTATGTACAATTACCTTTATGATCAAGTTATTATATGATAACTTCTTTTTTATTATTTTGCTAGATAAATTCAGCAATATCTTCTTCATCACTGTTTCCCAAAAGGGAAATTTGGACCTTATTGTGCAACGCTTATGCGAATACAAGGGCCGGGATCATACTATCCTGAATGAAACACATTCAATTCAGTTGCTGCAAACAATTTTGGAGGAAGAACATAGTCCTTTTCTCTTAGTGCTAGATGATGTTTGGCCTGGATCAGATTCCTTTCTTGACACATTAAATCAATTCAAAACATCAAATTTCAAGATTTTAGTGACATCGAGATCTAAATTTCTGAGATTTGGTCATTCGACTCATTCATATCATTTACCAATGTTGGGTGAAAAGAATTCAATGGATCTTTTTCGTCATACAGCATCCTTAGGAGATCGGAGCTCTCCTATTCCAGAAAATATCGTAAACAAGGTGAGGTTTCCTAGTTGTGTTTAATATAGGGTTTAGGAAACCTATATAAGAGTGTGTGTGTGTGTGTACACGCTAATATATCGACTGCTTCCGAGCAATTTATCTGGCTAAGTTTTTTATTAAACTACAAACTAGTTTTCTGCTCATAAGCTCTGCATGCGTAAAGTTTTTACTAATATATATATTCATTATTATTGAGAAAAAAAATGGATATTACTAATGTATATGTATGCGATGCTTATATATCATACACAAAGCATCCTCTTTCCACAAATCCTTATGCACGAGCTCTCCTATTTGAACTTCTTGTTTGATGCTAAACGAAGAATTGTATTGGGTGCAGATAGTAGAGCATTGTAAAGGATTTCCACTTGCAATTACAGTGGTTGGCAGATCACTTGCTGGACAACCCACAGAGATCTGGGAAAACAGAGAAATTGAATGGTCGAAAGGTTCTTTAATTCTTGATTCGGACACTAAATTGTTTGTTTGTCTCCAAAGCAGTTTAGATGCCTTGGATAAAGAACTCAAGGAATGTTTTCTAGACCTAGGTTCATTTCCTGAAGACAAACAAATCCCAGTTGCTGCGCTCATGGACATGTGGGCGGAGTCATTTAATCTAGAAAGAGATGCTCAGTGCATTGCAAAACTCCAGGATCTCAACAATCGGAGTCTAGCTAATCTTGTAGATACAAGGTATGCTGTATGAGCTTCTATGTCTCACTTGCATGATATTTTCACTCTATAGTAGCTAGCACAACATGCTACCATAATATGATGTTTGCTGAAGAAGTCACTTTTTTAAAAACATAGTTCAATTTGATCATAACCAGGAAGAAGAAGATGGAGGGGGAGGGGTACTACAATGAGCACTTTGTTACCCAACATGATTTGCTGAGAGAGCTGAGTATCTACCACTCGAGACTAGATGATGCAGAGGACAGTAAAAGACTAATAATAGAGATGTGCGGAAACAATCTTCCCAACTGGTGGAAGGAACAAAAGTATCAACCTATCAAGGCTCGTTTGTTATCCATCTCAACTGGTACTCCCATCTTGATCTCTATGTCTCCATCTGTTTATTAGTTACGTTCACATATTAAGACTTGATCGAATAGTACTATAATTCACATGTAATTTCTCGCTATACTCACATCAAATTGCATGTTGTTTGTAGATGAGAAGTTCACAACATGGCCGGACATTCAACTACCAGATGCAGAGGTTCTAGTCTTGAACTTTCAGACCAAGAAATATGCATTACCCCAGTCTGTGAAAAAAATGAAAAAACTGAAGGTATTAATAGTCACAAATGATGGTTTTTCACGTGCTGAATTAAGTAATTTTCAGCTACTCGGTTCGTTGTCAAATCTAAAGAGAATCAGACTCGAGCGCATATCAAGTATTCCTTTCATAACCATGAATCCCACAAAACTGAGCAGTCTAAGGAAGATTTCCTTACGCAATTGTAACATTCGTCACTGTTTCGGCAATGGTTCCATCAAAATGTTAGATGCATTTCCAAATCTGCAGGAAATGAACATTGAAAATGACATCGGAGAATTGCCTGCCGAGATCTGTGATCTGGTTCATCTAAAGAAGCTCTGTATCACCAACTGTCTTTGGTTATCTATCTTGCCTGAAAGGATCGGGGGTTTGGAAAAGTTGGAAGAATTGAGGCTGAGACATTGTACAGACTTGAAAGAGCTCCCAGACTCATTGAGGAACCTCAAAATGTTAAACTTTCTTGACCTATCTGGTAGCTTCAGCATCAAGGAGTTGCCCAAAGACATTGATGAAATGAGCAGTCTAACAAAGCTTGACATAAGATGTTGCGGAAGATTCGAAGAGCTTCCCCCATCAATTCTGAATCTTGAGCAGCTTGAGGAAGTGATATGTGATGAGGAGACAAAACAATTATGTGGACGCTTCTACCCAGATCACAAAAATGTTCGCATCGTGGTCACCAAATGAAATATCAACTTCAATTGTCTCTCTACGAGTGTGATTTTTCTAATTAAATTGGTGTTTTGCGTGTTCTAATTTATAGTCCTACAGCTGTTCCTCACGTTATGTCTACGTTTTGATGTTTGAAAGGGTCTGCTAGCTAGCTTCTTTTGAATAAGGTAATGGGGAAGTGTTTGTAGCTTTGTATCTTCATGCTTTTATTATTGTAATCGAATGCAAGTTTTGTTGTTCGCAAGTGTGTTGAGTGTTTAAAAGACACGAGAAAAGCAAATGGCATTGAAGAAAAATAAGATTATGATAGTGAGAAAAATGTTATTACAATTGTAACATCAACATGGATGCCCTGCTTCTTGCAACCAAGTCCCTACACCTAAATTCCTTCCATGCCAAAATCCGTATGGTGCTTATAAGCCTTTTTAAACATCCCTACTATGCCACATTGTTCTTGCTTTGAGATCCAACTCTCACATTGCTCAAAATCAAGATCCATCGATTGGATATCTTCATGTACGGAATTGAGGCTGAGGACTTGTATAGAGTTGTTTGATTTGCCAGACTGAATGAAGAACCTCAAGAAGTTGAACTTTCTTGACCTGTCTGGTGGCTACAGCATTGAGGAGTTGTCAAAGCTAGACATTGGTGATTTTAGCAGTTTAACAAATCCCGACATTAGATGTTGCCGAAGATTCAAAGAGCTTCCCCCATCAATGTTGGATCTTAAGCAATTTGAGGAAATGATATGTGGTGACTCATTGAATGCAAAGAAGATGAATGCTTGATTGTATTTTTAAAAAAAAAAAAATGCAAAGAGGGCTAGTTGCTATATGAATAGCAAAGTTGGTGCAATAGAGTTTGAAAGGTAAGAAACAAACCTATAAGCATAGTTGGAGGTGGCAGCAATCTTTGAAGACGGAGGAGACATGCATTAATAAGCATGCAAGCATTGAATCATGAAATAAGGAAAAAAACTTGACTTTGCTTCCAATTGCACGTTACGTGCATGAATTGCATGGTATGTGCATGAAGCCAATTGCTAGTGGTGGAAGATATATGATATTTTTAATATTTCTTACCATTGATACAAGGGTTTTTTACTTCAACAGTGTCTGAACTCTTCGAGGACTTTTGAAATGATACCTGAACTTTCAAAGTGATCAAGGTGATACCTGGACTCAAGTTTTCTTATCAACGTAGTACCTGCGTCAAAATTCCGTCACGGAACCGTCAAATATGAGCACGTGACTTCCATGTGACTGAAATTTGAAGGATAAAATTGTCATTTGACTCTAACTTATTATTAGAAAATAAAATAAAAGGGAAATTAGACTCTCTCTCTCTCTCTCTCTTTTCGGAAAAAAAAAAATCCAAATGCAGACTCTCCTCCTCCTCCTCCACTACACGAAGAAAACGACCCGAATCCTCAACCTCTCAGCCCCACCTTCTCCATCACCGCCACCACCCAAACCCTAGATGACTACTCCTCCTCCGGCTACACCACCATATCCCCGGAATCAACCTGAACCCTATGATTGGATATTATCTCCGGCGAGCTTGCTCATCCTTTTGGTATCGAACTCCTGAAAGAACCGGCCACAATCAGCCTCAATGGCTCATCATTCTAACCGCAACCTCCGCCCTCCTCCTCCTCCTTGCTCTCCTCACCCTAACCATAACCCACGCCAAGTACTCCTCCTTCGCCAGCCCTGACTTCCCCTACGACCACTGCCGATTCCCTAATCCGAATTCCGAATTTTGATTCCCTGTTCCACCGCCGATTCTTCTCAGCCTTGACTTCATCAATTTGTTCACCTAATTCCTATTTCTGGAGAAGCTCAAAGCCGGAAGAATCGTCCTGATTCAGTTTTTTTAAAATTTGAAATCTAAAATCGGGGATTTTGGGAAAGGAGTTTGATTTTGATTTTGAAATCGCCACCGCGAAACTTCATTACACTTTGCAGCACCATCACCAGAGCTCTGAGGTCAGCTGAGCATGGATGACGAGGTCCGACCCGACTTCCCATGACCGTATTGCTACAAGGACTTTGACATCGCGTCGTTGTGTTCGTTCCTCGAGGACGAGCACCCGTGCGAATCTAGAGTCACCGTACGTGATTATAAGAGAAATGATCGAGCATGGTAATGGAGGTAGGTTAGAGTCTAGAGTGAGAGAGATTGCATTTGATTCTTTGAAGACGAGCGGCAGAGACGGTAGAAGAAGATGACGAGAGGTGGAGATGGTAGAAAAAAATGATTAAACAAAAAAAAAAATGTAAATATTTTTTTTAAATTAAAAATAGGTAAAATGTCAGATATACCCCTAGATTTAGGGCAAATTAGTCTTTTCATCATCATTTAGTCTCTCATGTGCGTCACATGTGCTAGGATTAACGGAGCCGTAACGGAATTTTGACACAGGTACGACATTGATAAGAAAACTTGAGTCCAGGTATCACCTGAATCACTTTGAAAGTTCAGGTATCATTTCAAAAGTCCTCGAAGAGTTCAGACTTTGTTGAAGTAAAAAACCCTTGATACAAATTTAAAGACGGGTAATATATTTTTATTAATGAACACAAAAAGTACACTAATGTGCCTAACATTTATTATTTAAACAAAAAGCATAGATTTGTTCAAAAAGAAAAACAAAAAGAAAGATGGAAGTACATCAAAATTACGACAAAGTGATTTGACTTTAGGTAGGGGTGTAAACGAGTTCCTAATGCTTGGTTCCAATTTGGCTTGTTTGTTTGTTGAGTTTAGTTAGTTGTGTTTTTAGCTTAGTTTGTTTCTTGACGAGCTCCAACTGGAGCTTAGTTTTGATCTGATTTAATAATGAGAAATTAGGAAGATCAAGACAAGAAATTATTTTTTTGTTTGGAGTAAAATTCTTTATTAAAAAATTATTTATTTATTTAAATAAGATTCAGCAAATAAATTAAACTTCAACAAGGACGTCAAGTTTAAATTTGGTTTTTTTATTTTTTGGGAAAAATACTTTTAGCCCACTCTACCGTTACATATGTAAGTGAGAATCGAACCTATAACTTTTACAATGTTAGAATTATAACTTACTAACAGTGATGTTCATGGACTTAAACTTGATTTTAGTTGTCTCACGAATAAACACGACCTGCTCACAAGCTCCAATGAGCCGGGCATGCTAAAACTTGAGCTTGGTATGTAAATTAATTCGGACGAGCTAAAAGCGGACCAAACTCAAGTTGACTTTACGGTCTAACTTCAAGACTTTAAGTGATAAATTAGCAAAATTAATGTACTCCGTTAATATTAAAAAAGTATGGGGGTAGATTGGCAAGAATTAGAAAAATTTTGGGACGATTTGGCAATTTAACCTAAATTGTTTTTTGTCTCTAGTTAACTTACCTGCCGTTAGTTTGAGCTTGAGAAAGATATAGACAGATGGGGGAGAGAGATGAGACTGTGAAATCGTTATGAGAGATAAAGGAAGCTTCTGCAAATTGAAAGCTGAGAAGGAACCAAACTGGATGATTGGGAATCAGATTATTGCTCACTCCCAGTTCTAGGGTTCCTGTAAGCTAATTGATAAAAGGTGCCAACTTTTCTTACCTTATAATTGGTTGTTTTTGTGCTTGAATGAATCAATGAAAGATCGTATTTTGAGAATTGGGTATTGGATGTTTTTTTGTTTCCTTAGATGGGTATTGATTGGAATTGCATAATTTTGGATTTGTGTGAAGGATTTCGATTCTGGAAGTGGAACTTGTTTGACCTGTTTCTGTTTGTGTCCAGCAAACTAGGTTCAAGAATTTAGTGTTTGATTAGAGGTTTAAGAAATATAGTTAATTTTATGTTTAACATGGATATGTTGAATCAAGAGAGTTACCTTATACCTGATTGCATAGATATACAAACATGATTTTGTAAATGGTTAGGAAATATATGGTTGTAGGATAAAGAAGGAAGTATGTATAATCTGCTAAATATGAAATACAATGAGCAAGTAATTTGAATGGTTTTGGGCACACAACTAGTAAGGTCATCAGAATCCGGGTAGAGCTAAACGGAAATCTGAAGTGGGATTGTGTTTAGTAATTGCACGATAAAGAAGATCATGTATATGAATTTGTTTCTTATAGCTTAGAGCTGAGTCAACAGTTCATAACCCTGTTAATTGAATCAGAAAGCATAGAGCCATTAAGTATAGGTTTTGCTTGTTCTGTTTCAGTTGGTAATCTACAAAGATCTGCTTCTGTAACAATTCCATCAATTTTTGCTAATTTCCCCTCTTCCATTTTTGACAAATCAGTGATGAACTGCCTTATGCTGTGAAAAGATGCATGGATTCTCCACCGTCGACGGCTTTGTGGAGATAACTGAATGCTTGGGAGAGATGATTAAGTATGTGGCAAACGAACCCTCAGTGGGGCTTTATTATGTTCAGCAGCACACTCAAAATGCCGTGCCCAATCTCGTTGGTCTCAGAAATAATGTTGTGAACAAGTCACGTGAAACAACTTTGCACACTGAAGATTCTGAGGATTCCATAACCATGGTGAGATCGATGAAAGAATGTGGATTCCCCGTTGCTGATGAGATGATTAGGGACATAAAGAAATCTCTTGTACTTATGTCTACAAAACAACCAAAAAGAGGGCTAATTGACAACCAGGGATCAGCTTTTCAGCTGGGAAGAGGAAGTTCTTGGAAACCAGCCAGTTGGGGTCGTTCACCGAGTGATGCCCAGCAGGATAGTGGAGGCAGTTATTTTTCCACTGTATTAAAATCTGCAAGACAAAAGGCCAGCAATTTGAAGTGGCCGCAACTTGATCCTAAAGAACTAACAGATGTCGCCTCCTACTCTAACCCACCAGTATCAGTTGCTACTGCAAGCACTAGTTCGTCTCTGCCAGATACAGAAGCTGATGAGCTGCCCTTGTCGAGTCATATTACAGATGAACCGCAAGAAGAACAAGTTGATGAGAGCTTGTCGACACATAATTTGTCTTCATTGTCAGAAAACTTTGATGAGTTCAAGGCTGATAAAGAAGTTAAACTACGAGAGTGGTTGGAAGGGACCGACAATCTAGTTAATCCCGGAGGAGCAAGTGATGCAGAAAGATCTTAGCCTGTATATACTTATGTAACTTGTGTTATTATTTGTTGCGAGTGATAATTTATATCACGATATATTGTTCAATTTTCAAGGGTGATGTTGAAAGAAGTTCTTGTCAAATTCTTATTCTCTTTTTCAATATTGGGTGGATGAGGTTCAGATAAATAAGCATAAAGGTTGTTAGGGAGTGATATTCGTAGGGTTTGAAGAGGATTGGCCAATATCATGTGGGAAAAGAATCTCCTCCGCTAAATACATTACTTGCTTTACAAGTTACTAACCGTCTTAGTGTTGATTTAGAAACCTTAGTCCTTTTGCATGTTTCTCTCGCTTCACTCATGAGGCATACCATAATTAAGCTAGGTTTTCAAACTCAAAAGACGACCTTGAAGTTGGGGATTCGACAAACCCAATTGATTCCATCCCCGTGAAATTGTGAGACACAGAGAGCAAGATGCAAGATCGCAATCATAAAAGAGTTGCAAGGTCGTCCTCAACTCACTACTCAATAGCATTGTATATCGAAAATTTTGAAGCATAATTTTGATAAGATTGTTCTTGTTTTTCCTTAATCCTTCCTAAAAGAAAGAACCGCATAATTAAAGGTTACAAATACAAAGTCATTGATTCAGTGCAAGAGTTGTAAAATTCTACTAGTCTGGACCATAAACCCCAAATCCCTAGCACACCTAGTACACTTGAAAGCACACTACATTTAACAGGTTTCAGAAAACAAGATGAGTGTGGTGGAAGAGCTTTATCATTCATTCGCTTCCACCAGCAGGGCCGACCAGGACTCCTTGAGCAGTTCCTTCTTTGCGAGCACCATCATCCTTCTCCTCACTGTCGTTCTTTCTTATCCGGATCTTGTACTTGGCCTCAAAGTCAGAAATTTCTTTTTTCTTCCTTTCCAAAGCCTCATTCAGCCGAGTAATAACCTCCTCAATCCCTTCTTTGTTACGCTGCACAGCAGGCAGGACCTCCTTGATGGTTCTCTCCACCAGCACACCTCCAATCATTCGGAAGCACCGCCTGGATGGGTCGAGTGGCTGGATGGCATTGATCACCAATGAGTGCTCACTCACGTCCATCTCTAGCTCAGTGATTTTAGAGTAAATTTGGTTGAGTTCAGACCTCATGGCAGCAAACTTATTTGCAACTGCTTGCTCATTTACAGGTTCTTCAGCTTTACTACTAGACATGACTCTACAAAAGATATAGCAACAGCATTCAGGAGCAGGAAGCATCCTCATAAACATAATTTCAGTTGTACCAATAGTATCACATCGTCACAACAACAACAACAACAGAAGCAACAATAACAAAAAGTCTACAGTACATTGCATTTTGTAGAAACACGGAAACTATAGCCTTCACTTCTCTTATGTAAATCATCTTCTTAAGAGAAAACAAATCTTACAGCCTTATCTAACCTTACTGATACTAAATTCATGAATCTGCTCCTTATGTATATCAAAGTAAACTACAGAAATTTAAATAAACTTCACCTCGTGAATGTTGCAACTACAGAACCTATTTGAAATATAAAAAAAGTCCAGAAAAGAAAAGGTGTATACAATGAGCTTTATTAGCTTCATATGATGAATAAAAGCTTTCTTACAACTAATTGGTGCAACTACACACAACTAAGGATGGATTCTTAATCAAAAGGCATCCCTGCAGAGCGGGGCAATTCATTTTGTTAACTCATCTATGTACAACATCCTTGAACATCCAAAGAATAGTAACTCCGTCGCAATACTGTTTTTCCCCATTGTTAATCCCAAGTATCTTAAACCCGACCCAAATGTCAATCTAGATGATGAGTAAATTGCACATTTATATTCGTTACCTATCTTGAACGGGACCCAAATCTGTGTTTCTAGAACTTTTACAAATTCTATTAATTTGATTAACAGAAACACTATGCTAAAGAAATTTCTGTACATGATAAAACCAAATGATAACTTGCCTGGACCCAAATCTCAGTATTCAGATTCTCATATGCCTATGGTAAATGATAGTAATGAGTATTTTCTTCGTTCTGCTTTATGCAGTTTCAGGAAGCCAAATCCTGAATCGAAGTTCCAATTCGCTACAGTTAGAAAACCTTAAAGACCTATTTCTGCAGATGCCGCATAAAAATAAATTTAAGAACAAGGGTTCACTGGAAACTCGAACCTTCACCATAATCAACTTATGTTTGGCTGAACTCCAGCCCACTGAAATTACTAAGAAAGCAAACGACTTGAAAACCCTATGATCTTACTTCGAATAAAAATTTGGTCTACAAGTTCAAAAGAGAAGATTACGAAAGCATCGTAGTAAGAGAAATCATACCTGATTGATTGTTGTTGGGAGACGAGAGAGTCACTGTGGGTCTATAGCGTCGCGGCGAAGATGGACGCGAACGAGCCTCTGTTTGTACAACGGAAGGTGCTCTCAGCGAACTGGTCTTCTCACTCTTTGCACTATAAAGCCCATTTTTTCCTTCTTTTTTTTTTTTTTTTTTTTTTTTGCTTTTTTTTTTTTTAATTGAAACTTGTCTTCTCACTTAAGTTTCAAACCCCTTATTTTCAATTAAAAAAAAAAAAAAAAAAAGACAAGTCGGGTTTGGGGTTGAAGAAGCTGGGGTCCGGGAATGCTTTGGGTTTGGGGCGTGTGGCGGAGGAGCGAAGGAATCGGGTTTTTTGAAGACACAGAAGAGATCGATCTATGAGCTTAGGTGGTTTGAGTTTTGACGACAGAGGAGGCTAGGAAGAGAGGAGTTGAGCATAATAAAACCCTATCTGGGTCAAGGTAAAGTCATAGAGAAGATGGATGAGGACATAATAGGAAAAAAGAGAAAATTTCATTTAATGAAACACAAGTGAACATTCTCAGAATAATCAGCTTCCCAAAGCTTGTAAATGCTGCTTCTCAATTTCAGCTTCTTGGAGAATCAATTCGGACCAAAAGCCACTTCTAAACATTTTACCAAACAGCATAGCATAAGCCCAAAAGCAGAAGCAGGTTCAAAATCACCTCCAAAATCAATCCCAAGCTGTTGGAGAATTGTCACCCACAAAGAGAGCAAGTTGCAATACCAAAACCCTAACAGATTAAGGGAGAGAGAGCACTTATTCTTTTTTCGTCCATACTATTATGATGCATTGGTGATATAACTATAAAATCTGATCATAAAGGTATAAGTAAAATTACAATCATGTTCACTTTTATAGTTTTTGTAATTTAGTAGTAAAAGATCAACAGCTACAATCAGTGAACACTGGGACCTCACTGAACACATTAGCTCCACCTCTAATTGCACAAGTCGTACACTTGGAAAAAGGATCCCAGCTACGCTATCATTCTATCAGTGAACATTGGGATCTCATGCATTGATAGACTACTCGGCAATGGGCAGCACCCACTTCTACAAGCCACTTGGCAACAGTGTCATGGACTGTTCATGAGTTTCACCTGAAGTTGTCCTCATCCTAGCCAAACATGTTTACCGGGATCATCATCTCCTTTCAATTCGATGATGGGGATCTTGAAAGATGGCAGGGAACGCAGTTGCTCTTGCTCAATGCACTTATTTGGTTTCCATTGGTCCTTGACCAGTGTAGAAGCCAACAAGTCGGACAAATTTCTTCAGAACTGAGAAGGGAGGTGTGACTCAGCACAAACTAGCTCTAACAAGGCTGGCAGCAGAAAATTCGTGGAGGCCGTTTGTACAGAGTCAAAGGTCAAGAGGAACAGTCCCATCAATTGGGCAAAGCATGCCCCAAAAGGGCCAACTCCCTTGGGCTCAACCAGCCAAGAATAAATCTCATGGCTAAAAAAGGAAGACACTGCTCCCTGTTAAAAGAAACAAAACTGAACTATTATCACAAAAATAACGATAACACTAATAATAAACCCGCACTACTTTTAAATAAGAGAACTTTAAAAATACTAAATGCTTAACCCAATTTGTTGGCCTGGGTATAGATTTAATTTGCATGTTTCATACAGCTTAAGGTTCTCATTTCCAGTACTTGTGTTCAGCATCCACTAATGAAAATGAGAATGTTAAGATACATGACCAGTGTGAATCGGAAGGACAAATTATAAAGTATTAGAGAAGTATTATCTGGCCAAAAGATAAAAATGGAAATATGAGGATGGCTAACACTGGTCTACACCTAAAATTTGCCGCTATCCTACCATAAACAGAAAAGAATTTAAGATGGGAATCCATGGAACTACACTTGTCCATTTGGGACAAAGCTAAGGAGTGGATGTGTACTAGAAGGCATGACCAATGCTAAAGAACATGACTTAGAAAAAGATGATGAATAGCATAATAGTGAAAAAGTCAAAACACAAAGTTGAAATGCATAAAAAGACCAATGCTAAATCTGGGACTCGGATGTTTCATTTTGCCAATTTTGGCCTAAACTTTTACCATTTAGGCACTGCAACTGGTTAATGTAGTCTTTTAAGTCTGTACTATAATTCTAAGTTCTAACCACTAAAAAATAAATCCTACACACCAGATTATATATGTGGGTATGTCCCTATGTTATCCACTCCTGATATACAGTTAACCTGGGTACATACAGTTACCGAGCTGCCTCTGTACAAAAGAATAAAACATGGAAATCTGATTTAACAACTAAAAACGCAAGGAAGAGTTAATGACAGCTCACCAGCAGGCACTATTCATTGCTTCAACACCTCAGAATCGTTTTGGCCTGACAAAATACAAAAATATCTTATGAGAATTTATGGGAGGACTCAAGTTTGATTTTAAGCTTTCTAGCCATTAACTGAGGGAGAGATTCCCCCCCCCCCCCCCCCCCCAAATATGCAGAGAGTAAGAAACCCTCGAATTTACCTGAACCGAGTGTGTTGGAGACTACTTGAACACTGTTCTTATTTTCCTCTGGGAGTTTACCAATAGCCAAGTTTGAATTAGCAGAAAGGGGAGACACATTAATGTTGCGCATTATTTTAGCCCTTCTGGTTAACAAAGATAACAATATACATTAATAATTTAAGTGAAATATAATTTGATTGAAATAGTAAAACAGAAATCTTTCTCATAGGAGAAAAAGAGATATATAAAATAGATGTGCAACAGAATTTTCAAATCTTATACCTGACCAATTTTCGTTTCAAAGTGCCAGGTTTCAGCTTCGATGTACCTTAAACAACAAATTTAATTGTTAAGCATTTCTGCAATTACTAATTTTCATCCTTTTAACAAAAGTTATTAAAGACGTTAGTGTTAACCACTCACCAGACTTCAAAGATGATAAAGTTGAAGCAGGTTTACGATTGCCCCTCTCAGCTTTTATTAAGGCAATTACAGAATCAGCTGAAGGCCCCAAACCCTTTCTCCCCACAAGCTTCACTCCAAGCTTTTCACAGAGGTAATTCAACCTCATCTCATCACCACCTCGTACTTCTCGGAGCTCAAGAGCCTGCTGCCTAGATAACAAAGTGTAAACATGAAGCTGCTGCTGCTGATTAAAATGTGACTGAAGCTGCTGAAAAAGTAACTTATTTGAGTACTGTTGATCAGGTCTTGAACCGTCATGACTCTTCTTCCGAGGGTCATTAAATGTCACCCTTAAAATTGCTGTCGACTTGGGATCAGCATTTCTTCGACCAAAAATAACAGAAAAACTCCCAAATTCTAAATCAGGCTCTCTGAATAAATCTGCAAGAAGGGAAGCACAAGAATGGGCATTCTTTGATGGGTTCCTGTTAAGCTTTATCCTTAGAGCTCGAGCATTAGCATAGTTGGCCATATTTGCAGCTTCTCTGAGCCCACTAAGGAAAGCTCCGTGCATAGTTGCAGGATATCTCCTATTGGTAGCCTCACCGGCAAAGAAAAGTCGCCCATCCCCAACACTTTCTGCTAAGATATCATAATCATCTCCTGATGCCCCAACTGCAACATTAGAGTAAGAACCGAGGCTGAAGGGGTCACTTCCCCATCTGGTACAGACCGTTTGGATGGGCTCTGGGACACTAATTCCTTGTGGTTCATAAATACCTGGAATGAAAATGATAATTACTTCAACATCAGCAGCTAGCCTAATTCTTTTAATTCAAAAACTAAAAAGTGCACCACAACTGATACTCAGAATATTATATGGAAATACTCATGATTATTACATTTAAAAAAAGGAGTATTGAAATTTCCATCCAGTCTTTTTTACTCAGATTTATAGCACAACATACAATTATGACTTTGAGAACTGTTATGATAACTTGTGATTTTAGGAACTCCATACATGTATGCAAAGTGCGAATAACAAGAATGAATTCGTATTAGATCCATCTAGTATCCTTTCAAAATTAGATCGACTATTTATTCAAACTATAGTATGAGTACAAGTGTCCATTTAAGACCAAACTAAAACTACAATTATTGTAATGTAAATTCATGAAAGAAATGGTTACCCTTAAGAATCTGAAGAACCCGGGTCACAGCATCCGTAGGGGGCATGCTCTCAAACTTATGTGCAGCTTCACCTGCTACTAAAGCAAGCAAGAGAGGACCACCAGCAACTGTTGCATAGCTGTAAAACAGGAAGAATTCCCCTCGACGGCTTGAATCATCAGACAGATGGCCGAATGTATCAAGATCTGTGCCCCAAAACACATGAGGAAAAAGCATTGCAACCTTATTCAACAAACCAAACCCCAACCTCTTAATTCCATCAAGCTTTCGCTGAGGCAACTCAGGAATAAACTTGATGGACCCACTCTTCAAAACACCAAGCGGAACAGTGCACAAAACCATATCACCCTCAAAAACCTGGCTTCCAGCAAGAATCTGTACCCCGTCACTACCATACCTTATGGTGTGAACAGTTTTCTCATATAGGATCGGCACATTCTCTGCCAAAGCCTGCACCAGCCTTCCATTACCACCAGGTAAGAAGCAATGGTCCCCTCCCATATCATATGGATCATCTTGGTCCCAAAATGCAAGCGAAAGTTTCGACAGTAAACCTGCATTTGCGTATTCCAAATTCGCAAGATGCCAATTGAACAAGTTCATCTCCTCAGCATTCACAGCATTCCCAGAAACATGCCAGAATGTTTCCAATGCCGAACCAAGAGACACATCAACCGAAACCCCACCCATTAACTGCCTAAGCCTACTTGCCTTATCTAAAAGATGGTTAAAAACACTTTCCACCTTCATATCCATATCATGATCTACCGGTTTCCCCTCCACATTATAAAGTGGGCACTTGTCTCTAATCTTATGAAGCGAGTAGCCCAATTGTCGAGCAACAATGCCAAGTGGGTTCCCTAATGTACCAGTCAAAACACTACCACCTAAATCCGCCGCTGCTTGACATACCCTAATTCCTCCCTCCATTTTCTTAGTATACACCCGCCCACCTGCACGCTTCCTACCCTCCAAAACAGTCACTTTAAACCCGAAACGCATCATTTGCCTGGCAGCAGCAAGACCAGCAAGCCCAGCACCAATGATAATCACACTCGGCTTACTAGGCTCCGCGGGAATCTTCTCTTTAACGGCCGGTGCAATCCCAAAATTAATGTATCCATGTGAAACCAGATAGTTATAAGTAGAGTCTAAAAGAGCATGACAATGCTTGGGTATAGAGTTAACAAAAATATCCTTTGTGACCCAATTGGATACATTTTCTCGCCATTTCGCAATGATATGGTTCCGAATGAGAATGTAATTGACCTGCTCTATTCCCCCAATAACCCGAATAACCCCGAAATCGATTTCCTCCTCTGTGAGGGAATCGGCAGGAAACCCAGCCGAGAGCGCGATCAACGCCTCGGCCGTGGACTCCTTACTGATCACAATGATCTCGTCGGACATATCCGGCCCTGCCTTTGCAGAAGAACTAGGGTTTTCCGCATTGTGTCTAATCGAATGAGCTGAAATTGAGCCAGAAGAAGAAGCAAGGGCGTTACTATTGAAACCGCCGTTCAGTATTTGAGGTACCTGAAACGACGTCGCAGGTCGGTGAGGCCTGCCTCGCCTCCGCTTCTTCGGGACCGTGAATGAGAGTAGATGAGCGGAGCTAGGGTCTTCGATTGAGGTCTGACTCGGAGCTGCGGTTGAATTAGGGTTAGGGTTTTCAGGGGGGACGAAGAGGGCGAATGGAATAGGAGGGAAAGACGAAAAATCGTCGGGGAATTCGTTTGGAGGATTCATCACTGTCGGAGTGGTGTGGCCGTGCTTCCCGGCAAATTTTGGGCACGGTGAACTATATCTATATGAATGGGTAGTGATCAGATACGGTGGAATCTTGGGAGTAATTTTGTGACACGTGCTTATGTTGTGGACGGCCCTGTTGTCCTTTATTATTTTTATTTTATTTCGTCAAATTATCGTTATTAAAACAAATTAAAGTTCCAATTTCTCAAAATAAATAAATCATGTACGATTATTTGATTTGGTAACATAAAATTAGTGAAAAGATTGTGCTGCTAAGGTGTTCACATAGTTAGTAAATGACCAAGAAAACCCTTATGTTAAACAACCATTAGATGTAAATCTAACATTGAAAATAAATTTTTATGGTTGGCTAAGAAAATTATGCTCTATCACTATTGGATGTGTGAAAACTTGAACAACTCAACTTAAAAAAAATTATTTTCACCTTTGGATTTACATACACTGGTTGTAGAGCATAATTTTCTTAGTCAATTATTGAAATGGTGAACATTATTGTTGTCGTATAATAAAAGGGAATACAAATCACATTTAGGCACAGTCCAAATAACCATATCAAAAGTACTCATTATAACAAAAAAAAAAATATATATATATATATATATATAGTTATTGGTTACTTATTACAAATTTACAAGGCTTATTCTCACCTCCAAATATAAAAATTTGATTGTTTGACTAACAATTTCTCACTTACACATGTATTTGTGCTCGCAACAAAATTATTAAGAATCACCGATCTCTTACAAGTACTTTTTAGAAGACTAAATCGGAGGATGACCCAATTGTCTTGTCACAGCCACCGCCGCCACAAGCCTCACAGTCACCATCCCCAAGTTAACCCTCCACGAGGACCTCCGGTGTGGATCATCTGAGCCAATGCCTGAATATAGTAAAAAGTAGGGCTACCATTTGGTTTGGTTACTATCGAACTGACTGAATACCAACTGATATTTTAGATTTGGTAAACCAATTTTTTGGTAATCGAAATCGAACAGTGCCAAAAAAGTTTGTTTGGTTTTTGGTAAATACGTAATCTACCGATTATCTAAATATTAAAAATATATAGTTATATACTCTAGTTTTCATAATAGGATATATAATTATTTTCATAATAGAGTATATATAGTTAATATTTATGTATTGAAAACTATAATATTAGGAAATATACATGTACTGCTACTAATCTAGTATTAACTATATACACTCTAGTTTTCAATGACTTTTTGGAAATATAATTATTTTCATAATAGTATTGATATTATTACTAATACTAATAATTATTGAACATGACTAAAATTTGATGTCATATATATGTACATAAAAGAGCTATAATAGGGAGGACACGAGTCAGAGGCCAGGAGAAGTCGGACTCCAGTGATCTCTTCCTCTCATCCGGCGGCGGTCGACGACAGCGTTGACAGTTTCTGTCTCGCTGTTGTTGTATCGTTTGCCGGACGGGAATGGTTTTGGGCTAGTACCCTATTGGCTTAGGGATTTCTGGCCTGAGGTTTGACTGTGGTGGCGGCATAGTTCGTGATCCTTCTTCTCTACTCCATGGACATCATCTCGAGGGAGGCGATTCACGGCGTGAGGTGGGTTTCGGCGGCGGGGATGGCTACTTCGGGGGGAGCTGGTAGCGGCTTGAGACGGCGATCCAAGTTGGCTGGCTTGCTCAAGCTTCATCGGTGCTTTCTGGTGATCGTTCCTTCAGGCGTCGTGGCTCAGGCTTGGTTGCGGCAGCGTGAAGTTGGCGGCGAGTTTGGTGTGTACGGCGGTACTGCACAGGGAAGGGATGATTGGAATGGGCTGGGCCATGGGTGGACCTTGGGCTAGGGTTTTCTTTTGGGCTTTAGGGTTTGTGTTTAGTTTTTTTTAAATTCCAATAACTCCCTAGTTTGTTTGGGGAAAGTAGTGGGTTTTGGCCCAGTTTTAGCCCTGCTTTTTTAGTGGGCTTTAGTCTATATTGCTATGGTTTCTTCTTACACAAAGTTAATGAATCTCCTGGAGTACCACAATTGAGTGCATTGACGAAGGGAGATTTGAAATAGTTTTCTTAGTGTACGCTGAGATTTGTAGTTGTGTAGGCTCGTAAAATTCAAAGGATCATCATTGTACTAGTGGATGGTACCCGTATTCCCTTACCTGCTTGACTACTGATTTAGGGTACAAGCATATAGGGTTTATTTGTATGTGCTGTTCTGGCTTTGGGATTAAATGAAATCTCTATTACTCTGTCAAAAAAAAAAAAAAAGAGCTATAATTGGATAAGGGAGATGAATACAAAGTTTTTGACAATATATCAAATGAAAAGATCTACTATTGTTCCTTCTAATTTATATTACAAAAAATATTTGTTGTAAAGTTGGTAATACCGAAACCGAAATACTGAATTTAGTAGTTATGATTAAATACCGAAAATTTGAGTTTGGTAATTGGTAGCTCCATTTTGAAATCGAAAGGTTTGGTTTTGAAGTTGGTAAGGCCTATAATTGATTCGAACCGACTGAGTGACAGTCGACGTATGTTAAACCGAAAGCTAAATTATAATAGACATTAGACTTCAACAATTATTCACTCGCCACACTTAACCCAATACTACTTACTAATAGCTATTTTTCACCTTAAATTCAATCCCATTACATATCACAATGACTTGATTTTTTTCCCTTCAGCATATCTTGGTTAGTAAAGTGAGTTTTCACCAGAAAATACCCAGCATTAGGCTTTAAAACACCCTCAACCTCTTACATTTTTACAGTTTGCACAATGTCCCCAAAAGCACCAGTCACAGCGTCCTTAAACTCTTCCTTCGAGACTGTCTTGAAACTTGGTCATGTCACATATAAGCTCCTATCACCTGATACAAAAAATTTGAGTTTAATTAGAAAAAGAAGTGTCATGGCGTCCTTAAAGTCTTGAAACTTGGCCATGTCACATAAAAGAGGAGGATAAGGAGGAGGAGGAGGAGAAGAAGTATTACTGAAGAAGAAGAAGAAGTATTACCGAATACCAACTGATATTTTAGATTTAGTAAACCGACTTTTTGGTAATCGAAACTGATAAAAATGAAATCAAATATTACAGAAAAAATTGATTTGATTTTTGGTAAATACCGAATACACTGATTATCTAAATCTAAATATTAACTATATATAGTTATATACTCTAGTTTTCATAATAAGAAATATTATTATTTTCATAATAGAGTATATATAGTTAATATTTATGTATTGAAAACTAGAATATTAGGAAATATACATGTATTGCTACTAATCTAATATTAACTATATATACTCAAGTTTTCAATACATATACCGACTCTTTGAAAATATAATTATTTTCATAATAGTATTAACATTATTACTAATACTAATAATTATTGAACATGACTAAAATTTGATGTCATATGTACATAAAAGAGCTATAATTGGATAAGGGAGATGAATACAAAGTTTTTGACTATATATCAAATGATGAAAAGATCTACTATTGTTCATTCTATTTTATATTACAAAAACTATTTTGTTGTAAAGTTAGTAATACCAAAAACTGAAATACCGAATTTTGTAGTTATGATTAAATACCGAAAATTTTGGTTTGATAGCTCCATTTTGAAATTTTGAAATTGAAAGCTTTGGTTTTGAAGTTGGTAAGGCCTATATTCGAATCAAACAGATCGAGTGACAGCCCTATATATGTTAAACCAAAAGCTAAATTAGAATAGACATTGAACTTCAACAATTATTCACTCGCCACACTCAACCCAACACTACTTACTACTAGCTATTTTTCACCCTAAATTCAATACCATTAAGCATCACAGTGACTTGATTTTTTTTCCCTTCAGAATATCTTAGTTAGTAAATTTAGTTTTCAGCAAGAAAATGCCCAGCATTAGGCTTTAAAACACCCTCAAGCTCTTTCCATTTTTACAGTTTGCACAATGTCCTCAAAAGCACCAGTCACGGCATCCTTAAACTATTCCTTCGAGACTACCTTGAAACTTGGCCATGTCACGTACAAGTGGAGGAGGAGGAGGAGGAGGAGAAGGAGAAGTATTACCGAAGAAGAAGAAGAAGAAGAAGATGTATTACCGAATACTAATTGATATTCTAGATTTGGTAAACCGACTTTTTGAAAACTCCTTTACTGAGGATAACCCATTATCCCTATATTATATGTAGTCATCTTCTTATGTGTAACTGAAATTGCTCCTTTGGGTTTGTACAGGACTTGAACCAGCTGTTTTTGCAGCTCTTGTTCCCAACAGCATCGAGAAACCGCTCGAGGAGTTGATAGTAGGCAGATCATAAAATGCTAGTGAGTAATGTTCTTGCTCCATTAATATAAACGAGACGCGGTCGCAGGCTCGACGGCACCAATCGCCCATGGCGCTCTTGTTCTACAACAACCTTCCATGCCTATCATGCAGGAAGCTCCTTTGGCTCGTCCTCATACCCATGGCGGCCAGCGCGGTACTTTCCTTAATCTCAGTGAGCAGATATCCCTCGATGTTGATGATTCCGTCGGGATCAGCGTTTAGTTGCATTCCATGTGTTTCCTGGTCGGGACTCTGGAGATGGTTGTACTACCTACAAAGCTGTTGGAGTTATGTTGATGAGAATAAAATGCTTAAAACTTTTGTTATTGTGGATTTTATATTTTGTTTTTCATGTTTTCGTTCTTGATGATATTATTATTATTATTATTATTAGATGGCCCCACACACTATGTGTGTGAAAATTGATTTTTTTTTTAATAGGGAGTGAGAAGTTATTTACAGGAGTGGGTAGTTTTTCATGGAATGATAGAAATGGGTAGTTTGATAATTTGTTTCTCGTTTTCATCTTTTTTTTTTATAGTTTATGTTTATTTTGTAATTATTTGACTATATCACCCCTATCTATTTTATGAGTTGTATAGTTTTTTAATATTTCAGGGTCATTTTGGTACATTTTTTCTTTTTTGGCTAACAAAGCCTCTTCTCTTAATAATAGTATAGATATGTAGAAAATCATCTCTCATTTGATCTATAATACTTTCTTATTTCGATATAGACCAAGAAAATGGAAGAGGACACAGGCAAATCCGATAAATGAAGATGGAATTTTGTTGCTGTGGTTGAGACTGTAAATTATGCCAATTCTAGATAAAATCTAGCTTCCAGAAAGAGCAATAAAATAGTAGAGAGGGAAGCTACGTTACACTACCAAAGTCTTCACGGGGATTTTCACAATTGTGTCTGCACCATGCAAGCATAAACTGAGCTGATATGTACAGCAGTTGCAAGCATACACTACTGATATGTAACTTACAGCAGATGCAAGGGCCATGTGTTTTTTGTATATATTGTTCTTTATTAAACAAATTTATCAATAATGATTTAGATTCGATGAATGTGAGGATATCATCCTATCACATATAACTCGAACAGAGGTCAAATCTTGCTTTCCATGTGATATTAACTCATACTGTATCTTTCATAGCACAAGATCAACATACCATATCAACTTGAAAGTCATAATTATATCAAAACCAGTATCCTCTAGTATCTCTAACTAGAACATCGAATTGCACAAGCAATGGGAGGATCTTTTGGGGTTAGGGTTTGTAGAATTGAGTAAGGCCAACAGCAACAACAAAGTAAATCAGATTCAAGTAATTTGATTGTTACAGTTGTCTCCTGCATAAAGCAATATTGGAACTTTCAGAACTGTATGAAAATATAAACTTAAATCTAGCAATTCAAGCCCCATGAAATCAACAATGCTAGTTAAAATACAAAAATCAAACGATATTTCTATGTAATGCACCCTAATCCTCTCTTTCTTGCTTGATTTCAAATCATCATTCGAACTATGTCTATTTTTACTAACTGAACTAGAAATTAATTATGCAGAAAAGTAGAAAACCGGAAACAATATAGCTTACTCCCTTTACAAATTTTGTGCCATTTTCATAACTAAACCCTAAACCCTATAGCGGAGGAGTTTCTCCAACTAGTATTAAATTACTTTCTTAGACCTCGAAAATGTGGAATCGGATGCATAAGATTTATCATCAGGTTAAGCTAGGGCTGTCCTTTGGTTTGGTTACTATCGAACTGACCGGATACCAACTGATATTTTAGATTTAGTAAACCGATTTTTTGGTAATCGAAATCGATAAAAACGAAATCGGATATTAGCGAACAAGTTGATTTGGTTTTTGGTAAATACGTAATCTACCGATTATCTAAATATTAGAAATATATAGTTATATACTCTAGTTTTCATATTAGGAAATATAATTATTTTCATAATAGAGTATATATAGTTAATATTTATGTATTAAAAACTAGAATATTAGGAAATATACATAGGTACTGCTACTAATATAGTATTAACTATATATACTCTAGTTTTTAATACATATACCTACTTTTTGGAAATATAATTATTTTCATAATATTATTTATTCAAGTAAATCCCTATTTGTGTGTCTGGCCCAAACTCTAGGTTACTTGACCTAGTGGTAATAGGTTTTAATTAGAGAGAATCTCGGAGAATATCTTAGAGATATCCATTCATTGTATGATTACCTTTCTTTCTACAATTCAGATTCTATGCATTGTAATCCTCTATATAAAGAGGCTCCTATTATCAATGAGAACGTACAACAATTCTCTCTCAAATATCGTTTCCCTACAACACGTTATCAGCACGAAGCTCTAACCCTGAAACCCTAAAATCTTAGCCTTCAAATCCTAGCAATCACCGCAGCATATATTAAAGACCTCAATCCCAGGAATCCAGAACAGGCGGCGCCACCCCAAGAACCGGCCGGAAAACACCTGAACCGGCCGCAAGAAGATAACAATAGCCCCCTGACCGGTTCACACCTTTCCAGTCTTCCTTCTACCGTAATTTTCTACCACTAGAGGCGCCCAGAACCCAGAAGGTAGGAACCGGTAAAATTACTGAAAAAACCGGCCGGAAACTTTCTGAACCGGCCGGCAGAACCGCTGCACTTGGTGAACCGTCAGCCTCCCATCCTCCCTGCCCTGCCACACCACCGAGCCCAGCACAAAGCCAAAGGCCCAGAAAGAAGAAAAGGTGGCGGGCCCAAAAGAAGTAAAGAAAGAGAAGAAGAAAAGAAAAAAAAAAAAAAAGAGGAGTGGGCCCCAGAAGAAGAAAACGCGGAAGAAGAAGAAAGAGAACACAAAAGGAGAGAGGCGGGCCCAGTAGAGAAAAAAAAATAGAAAAAAAAAGGCCAGCAGGCCCCAGCCCACTTCTGAAGAGAAAAAAAATAAAGGGAAGCCCAAGCCCGTGAAGCAGGCCCACTGCCACGTCAGCAGCATAGTCAGCAGCCACCTCATCAGGTATCGCCACGTCAGCAACCCGGTCAACACCAGTCAACCCTCCGGTCAACAACTTTTCCACAAACATTCCGGCGACTTTCCGGTCAATTCCCGGTGACTTTTTTCCGGCCAAATTTTCCGTCGACCTATTTCAAGGTATTTTTTACTAAAAGTTCCCGTTTTTGAGTTTTTATTCAATTTCTCTTCTTTTTCTCGGGGACTTGCAAACTCCCTTCTTCTACCCCCCTTTCTTCATCATAGGAGAGACCTAATTAAGACGACATGTGGGGGTTCGTGCTCACTTCAAGCTTGGAACTTGTTGAGATCTCCAAATTTAGAGTTTGTAGAGAATTTATGATCGACCACTTACGTCATTGTTTCGATCTAATCCAATACCTCTTGGAATTGAATTTCTTGGAAGCGATTACGCTCAGAAATTCCTAATTTCTTGGAAGCGACTACACTCAGAAATTTTATATGTTTTCGTGGTAGCTTTTTCCGCTCCGAAACTAACCCTTTTTTCTTGTTCTCTTTCAGGATGAGTAACCTGAACAAATTGGACTTTGCTCCATTGGGAACAACTGGCTCTGAATATCACAGGTGGGTTCGTCATGTCCACCAGCATCTCAAGGCCGATGGAATCCTGGATACGATTCTCGAGCCTAGCCAGGACGTGCTAACTGTTGAGCAAGCTCAAGCTTTGGAAGCAAATAGAGCAGCCTTAGAGGCAAATAAGGCGAAAGCCATCATTCTAATGACTCGTCATATGGATGATTCACTCCAGTATGAGTGTATGAATGAAGAAGACCCCAGAAGGCTGTGGGTCTCACTCGAAGAAAGATTTGGCAATGTCCGTGACTCCCTGCTTCCTGACCTAGAAGTGAGATGGCATGGCCTCCGCTTCTGTGATTTCAAGTCAGTTCTTGAGTACATTTCGGAAGCACTTCGCATTAAATCCTTAATGAAATTCTGTGGTAAAGAGATCACAGATGTGATGTTGATTAAGAAGACTCTCTCTACCTTCCCCGTCTCTGCATTGATGGTTGCTATGAACTATCGAATCGATGTTACTGCAAGATGGATCACAAGATTTCATGAGCTCATTGGAGCTATGAATGTCGCTGAAAAGCATGACAACATCCTTGTGAAGAACTATAATTCGAGATCCGTGGAAACTTAGCATATTCCGGAATCCAATTATAGTCGCGCCCCTAAGAGAGGGCGCCAAGAGTGAAACCCTAATCTTAGGGATACTTCTGGACGTTCTGGTCCATATAATCGCTCTACTTGGGAAGGTAATCGCCAAAATAGGCGAACACGGAACCGAATAGGTAAACGTGGAAAGAGAGAGGGAGACAACGCCTCTGGCCATGTTGGTGGCGCCACCAACACTAAGAGCCATCTAAATGACGCTTTCAATGCGCCTCAATCAATGGAGTATGAGCAAAGAGATGTATGTTCTCGATGTGGAGTATCTGGTCATTAGGCACACATTTGTAGAGCTCGTGAAGAAATTGTCACCGCCTACAAAGCATATTGTGAAGCAAGAGAAGCTCACGATGTAGAACAAGAAGATCAAGAAGATGATCTAGAGTGAAGGGTTGAAGACTACAAATTTGGCTGGGATCAATAGATCGCCAATTCTGTTTAAGTCTTTATTTTTCCAAGAGATGTAATAGGCAATTGCCATATATTTTTGTAGTGAATGCCAATGGTTTAGTCTTTCTTCAAAGTAGGCTCACCCAAAGTAAGTGTGATGTCTAGAAAGGTTCTGAGATTAGTGGTACTTAAGCGAGCCTTGCTCCACCGACATCTCCCTACTCACCTGGTCACATTTATTTTGGAATTACCGAAAGAAGTTAGACGACTACCATTGTTTTGCATTAGCTAGCATTTTGGATTAGATTTTCTTTGGTCAAAGAGACAATGATGTAACTCCTTTGGCTTATGAATAAAATTTCGAGTTCTTTTCCTTATGACTCCATTTTGATTCTGAGCATATTACTTTGTGACTACGATGGCTGGGTCATCGGTATTAATTCAAGGACATGGAATAGCCCAAGTTCCACTTGCCAAATGACATCTTGATTACTGTCACAGAAACTCTCTACGCTCTTAGGGCAAATCGTACTCTATGAATAGCCAACGGATTCCATGCGAAAACGCATGTAAAGAACGAAAATGAGTTCCTTTGCAATACCTCTAATGATTGCGAACAAAGGCGCATCTTAGAGAAGTTTATGTGTCTCTCTAGTGGACTTTATGTCACTATTTGAGCTATTAATCCAATAAAAGTTATGAGAGAAGATCTCTTGGATTTAGACACATATTAGCTTTGTCATGACAGGATAGATCATCCTAGTCATGATATGATGATCCGTCTACAAAAGACTTCACACGGACATCCATTCTCTCGAGCGAAATGAAGTATGAATCAAAGGTTGATTCTTGGACTAAGTGTGACCACCGCTGCTGCCTCTGGCACCGCCGCAGTCCACCACCAGCCTAGGGTTGGCACTGTCCCTATCCATGACACCATGGATGGCGTCCATCACGGTGATGGCGCCCCAGGTAATGCTAGAATCACCAACTTGCTTCAAATAGCGTTTCAGACGCTCAGGCCCAACCAAAATACTCATTGGTTGCTTTTAAAGCCTCTCGCTCGTTTTACAAAGCCCGTTCCTTAGGAAAATTAGGACTAAGACCGTCCTATGCAAAAGATATAAAAATACTCATTTTGTTCTTACATAGCATCCGTGGGGATTCTGTGGACTAGTTCAACCAACATGCGGACGTTTAAATATCTCATGATGTTGGTTGACACGCAAACACACTGGTCACGTGTTGTGCCATTGTCCACTTGTAATGCTGCTTATGCTACACTCCTAGCAAATATCATATGACAACGGGCTCACTCCCCGAATCATCCTATTCCATCAATTAGACTTAACGATGCTAGAGAGTTTATATCAAAGACTTTCGATGGATATTGCAATGAGACTGATGTTGGACATCATATTCTCATGAACACACCCAAATGGTCTTGCGAAAACTACTACAATGGTAGTCAGGACATTGGTAATGCACACCAATCTCCTTATATCCGCTTGGGGTGATGCAATATCGCATGCAGCTATGCTAATTCGTCTACGACCCACCGCCACTCAATCTACCTCTGCGTTACAGCTAGTGACTGGGTACAAGTATCGTACTTACGCATATTTGAGTGTGCCATTTATGTGTCAATTGCGCCGCCACAGCGCTCTATGATGGGTCCTCACAAACGAATGGGCAACTACATTGGATTTTAGACTTCAACAATCGTCCGCCACTTCATGCCCTTGCTAGGCGATCTCCTTACCGCTAGATTTGCGGATGTCACTTTGATGAGATAGTCTTCCCATCGTTAAGGAGAGATAAGAATACAGATGTTCAGCAGGAACGACAGGAATTGTCGTGGTCTGTCTCCACTATGTCTCATCTCGATCCCTACTAAATTGACGAGATCACACAAATATGCTGCAAACATGCCTGCAAGGAAGGACGTCCCCACGAGGGGATGTAGCGCCACTCTACACGGAGGTAGGCATGGCGCCAACGCCCTAAGAGAGTGACACTCTGGTGTTATAGGTCGTGGCCCCAGCTTGGATGCATGGGAGGCCCGTGAGTTCGAATGATACTTTGGCACACTCCAATCTTTTGATCATCGACACTCAAAATCCATCTCATGAGTATCTTCCGGCTTATGGTTATCGTTGGAGGACGCCTCAACGTCAGAACCTATTCCTGAGACTATAGAGCTCTATGAAAATTACACTAGTGTACATGAGACGTGGGATAGAAACTCCATCATGATTGATGATGTAATCGCGCATTTCGTTGCGCGTGAGTTTGTTGAGTCCGATGATATCGAACCACGCTCCGTTGATAAATGAATGCCAACGTAGAGAGATTTGGCCTAAATGGAAAGATGCAATCTAGGTTAAGTTGGATTTTCTAACGAAGAGAAAGGTTTTTGAGCCAGTGATGCCAACACCTCCTAACATAAAACATGTTGACTAATGGGTCTTCGTTAGAAAGCGTAGTGAGAAAAAGATATGGTAATCTCGCCTTATGGCGCAAGGCTTCTCATAAAACTCCCTAGAATTGACTACGATGAGACATATTCTCTCGTAATGGATGTCATTACACTCCACTACCCTGTCAGTTTGGTAGTTTCCAAATAACTGATCATGCAGCTTACGAATGTGGTCACTACGTATCTCTATGGGGATCTAGATACTGAATATACATGAAGGTTCATGGTGAACTTCATTTACCCAAGTCAAGTGGCTCTAGACCACGGAGTTCGTTTGCAATAAGGTTGAAACGCTCACTAAAGTGACTACTTGATTGGGAAGGGATATGCCTGTGCGTTTCCATAACAAGTTTCGGATTCTATCGCGGTTCATGTTGGACATGATCTTCATTGGAAGCCCTTAAAGAGTTAAGGGAAACCGCTGAACACTTGAAATCCGAGTTTGAGATGAAAGATTTTGGGAGAACACGATTATGTCTCGGTTGGGAACTTGAGCATCGTGTTGATAGATGCTTAGGTATTTTGACAAGGTCAAGCCTTCAAGCACCCCCATGATCGTCCATAGTCTTGATCCTGAAAAATGATCTTCTTTGTCCAAAGGATGATGACGAAGATGTGCTAGAGGCAGAAGTGTCTTACTTAAGTACAATAAGCGCATTATTGTACTTACCCCAATGCACAAGACCGAACATCTCATATGTTTTGAACTTGTTAGCTAGATATAGCTTTGCGCTAACGTGACGCCATTGGATTGGTGTAAAAGATATCCTTCGGTACTTGAGATGTACGATTGATATGGGCTTGTTCTATCCCTACAGAGAGATGATGGATTCAGACCCATCACACACCAGAAACGCCGCCAACGCTGGCCTGCGTTCTCTATCCCCACCCCAAAACGACATAAGTGTTTTGGAAGGTTTTGCTGATATTGGGTATCTCTCTGACCCACACAAAGGTCATTCCCAATCTGGTTAAATGTTCACCATGGGAAAAGACCGTGATATCTTGGAGGTCTACAGAATAGACCCTAGTCGCTATATCTTCGAACAATGCAGAGATCATTACTCTTCACGAAGTGGTTCATGAATGTATATGGATTGGATCCATAATTACGCATATTCGAACAATTGTGGTTTGAAGTCTACCACAGTTGAGCCTATGAGCATTTAGGGTAATGCTGCTTGTTTTGAACAAATGAAACAAGGCTACATCAAAAGTGACAACACCAAGGATAATCAGCAACAACAAACTCTCCTTAAGATCAAAGTGAACTAGGTTCAATCTGAGGACAGTGTGGCAGACTTGCTCACTAAGTCATTGCCTAAATTCTACTTCCGAGGAAAATGTTGGTAGAATCGTTTGCGGAAGTTATCCGAACTCCCATGACCGTAGTCATCAGGGGGAGATGCGGACATCAGGGGGAGATGTCTACATGTATGGTCTCGAAACGTGAAGGGTGTGTTGTGCTCTTTTTCCCCTTCGACCGAGGTTATTTTTGTCCTACTGGGTTTTTGTTACTCGGCAAGGTTTTTAGCGAGGCAACGAGAGAAGCACCGCGTTTGGGCGACACAAGGGGGAGTATTCAAGTAAATCCCTATTTGTGTGTCTGGCCCAAACTCTAGGTTACTTGACCTAGTGGTAATAGAGTTTTAATTAGAGAGAATCTCGGAGAATATCTTAGAGATAACCATTCATTGTATGATTACCTTTCCTTCTACAATTCAGATTCTATGCATTGTAATCCTCTATATAAAGAGGCCCCTATTATCAATGAGAACATACAACAATTCTCTCTCAAATATCTTTTCCCTACAACACGTTATCAGCACGAAACTCTAACCCTGAAACCCTAAAATCGTAGCCTTCAAATCCTAGCAACCACCGCAGCATATATTGAAGACCTTAATCCCAGGAATCTAGAACCGGCGGCGCCACCCCAAGAACCGGCCGGAAAACACCTGAACCGGCCGCAAGAAGATAACAATAGTCCCCTGACCGGTTCACACCTTTCCAGTCTTCCTTCTACCGTAATTTTCTACCACCAGAGGCGCCCAAAACCCAGAAGCTAGGAACCGGTAAAATTACTGAAAAAACCGGCCGGCAGAACCGCTGCACTTGGTGAACCGTCAGCCTCCCATCCTCCCTGCTCTGCCACACCACCGAGCCCAGCATAAAGCCAAAGGCCCAGAAAGAAGAAAAGGTGGCGGGCCCAAAAGAAGTAAAGAAAGAGAAGAAGAAAAGAAAAAAAAAAAAGAGGAGTGGGCCCCAGAAGAAGAAAACGCGGAAGAAGAAGAAAGAGAAGACAAAAGGAGAGAGGCGGGCCCAGCAGAGAAAAAAAAATAGAAAAAAAAAAAGACTTACTTCCTTGCAGAGACGTACTCTATGAATAGCCAACGGATTCCATGTTATGATTGACCACAAACACATCATTGTTTCGATCTAATCCAACCCCTGGGATTACAAAGTACATGTTCTAATGTTATGATCGACCACAAACACATCATTGTTTCGATCTAATCCAACCCCTCTTGGAATCGAATTTCTTGGAAGCGACTAAGCTCGGAAATTCCTAATTTCTTGGAAGCGACTACGCTCAGAAATTTTATATGTTTTCGTGGTAGTTTTTTCCGTTCCGAAACTAACATTTTTTCTTGTTCTCTTTCAGGATGAGTAACCTGAACAAATTGGACTTTGCTCCATTGGGAACAACTGGCTCTGAATATCACAGGTGGGTTCGTGATGTCCGCCAGCATCTCAAGGCTTATGGAATCCTAGATACGATTCTCGAGCCTAGCCAGGATGTGCTAACTGTTGAGCAAGCTCAAGCTTTGGAAGCAAATAGAGCAGCCTTAGAGGCAAATAAGGCGAAAGCCATCATCCTAATGACTCGTCATATGGATGATTCGCTCCAGTACGAGTGTATGAATGAAGAAGACCCCAGAAGGCTGTGGGTCTCACTCGAAGAAAGATTTGGCAACGTCCGTGACTCCCTGCTTCCTGACCTAGAAGTGAGATGGCATAGCCTCCGCTTCTGTGATTTCAAGTCAGTTCTTGACTACAATTCGGAAGCACTTCGCATTAAATCCTTAATGGAATTCTGTGGTAAAGAGATCATAAATGCGATGTTGATTGAAAAGACTCTCTCTACCTTCCCCGTCTCTGCATTGATGGTTGTTAAGAACTATCGAATCGATGTTACTGCAAGACGGATCACAAGATTTCATGAGCTTTGGAGCTATGAATGTCGCTGAAAAGCATGACAACATCCTTGTGAAGAACTATAATTCGAGATCCGTGGAAATATAGCATATTCCGGAATCCAATTATAGTCGCGCCCCTAAGAGAAGGCGCCAAGAGCGAAACCCTAACCTTAGGGATACTTCTGGACTTTCTGGTCCATATACTCGCTCTACTTGGGAAGGTAATCGCCAAAATAGGCGAACACGAAACCGAAGAGGTCAATGTGGAAAGAGAGAGGGAGGCAACGCCTCTGGCCATGTTGGTGGCGCCACCAACACTAAGAGCCATCTAAATGACGCTTTCAAAGCGCCTCAATCAATGGAGTTTGAGCAAAGAGATGTATGTTCTCGATGTGGAGTGTCTGATCATTGGGCACACATTTGTAGAGCTCGTGTTGTCACTGCCTACAAAGCATATTGTGAAGCAAGATAAGCTTACTATGTGGAACAAGAAGTCACAAAGATGATCTAGAGTGAAGGGTTGAAAACTACAAATCTGGCTGGGATAAATAGATCGCCAATTCTGTTTAAGTCTTTATTTTTCCAAGAGATGTAATAGGCAATTGCCATATATTTTTGTAGTAAATGCCAATGGTTTGGTCTTTCTTCAAAGTAGGCTCCACCCAAAGTAAGTGTGATGTTTAGGAAGGTTCTGAGATTAGTATTAACATTATTACTAATACTAATAATTATTGAACATGGCTAAAATTTTTGATGGAGTGTTTCTATTGGAACCTCCAAATTTACTCACTTGACCTTTATGCTTTTTACACCTCTTATCAAATTTGCAAAGACTAAATTTACTCACTAAACCTCACTAAATTTCCTCAAATAACCTCACTCATATAATTTGCAAACAAATTATTATCTTTAAAATAATTTTTTTTGTCATTTCAATGATTTAATCACTCTATAAATCTTAACTAAATATTCATTTCTTAATCAAACTTGAGTTTCAAAAATTAATGTCTAATCAATAAGAAAATGCCATGAACTATTCTGTTTTTTTAATTTTTTTTTTCTATTTTAGCAGTGCAAAAAAATCATTTGTTTTTATTCTCAAAAAAAAAATCATTTATTTTTTAATGTTTATTTTTTGTACCACATGATTAATTATTTAAATATTTTTAGTTTTTAGTTTTTTTTTTTTTTTTTTTGCAAATATAATAGATTGACTTAGATTTAGGTCAGAAATCGTAAGAGGATTTATTTTGTTTTTCCTCACCAATATACGTTCAACATATATATCATACATTTTTATGTCACATGATCTTAATCATATTTTTAATTCTTATTAAATATATATGAATGCTTTAATGAGTATATAGTGAAATTGGAAAATGAAAATAGATAAGGAAAATAATAAGAAATACAATCTAATACTATTGAATTGGAAAGTTTACATAAAATAAATATAATATTTTTTGGTATAATTATTGTTCTTAATAGTCATTTTATAGTAGGTTATATATGTCATTTAATAATTCATAATAAAGTGAGGTCAAGTGAGTAGATTTGGAGGTCCCAATAGAAACTCTCTTTTTGATGTCATATGTACAATAAAAGAGCTATAATTGGATAAGGGAGATGAATACAAAGTTTTTGACAATATATCAAATGAAAAGATCTACTATTGTCTGGAGATTATTGCATGGTATCCTGCCAACAAAGTCATCACTTGTGAGAAGGAAGATTAGGGTGGAGGACCCACAGTGCCTTTTTTGCATGGGAGAATTGGAAACAGGTACGCATGTTTTCAAATCATGTCCTGCTCTTCTTTGCTTTTGGCTTTTTGGGCCTTTGAAGTTAGATGCTAGGCTCCACCCAGCGGGTAATGTGGTGGACTGGATAATGGAGATGATGGACTTTCTCACGGTGGATCAACGGGAATATTTTTTCATGGGGCTTTGGGCAATCTGGACCGAACGTAATAATATATTGTGGAAGGGGGTTTCATTTCAACCCATGAATTTGGTGCAGTGGACGTCGAGTTTGTTGGAAGATTATCAGAAATATCATCCCAAAGCAGTTAAGAAAAAGGGCAGGCCAAAGGTTAAGTGGCAGTGTCCACCGAGTGGAAGACTTAAAATTAATGTTGATGGGGCTTTTTGCTTGGAGGATGGTCGTGGGGGTATTGGAGTAGTGGTAAGAGATGATTCTGGCACGGGTATTGCTGCTTTAGCTAGACCTTTTGTACATGCACACTCGATTCTGAATATGGAAGCGGAGGCGTGTAGAGCTGGTCTACTTCTTGGTATTTACCAAGGTTGGGCTGACGTTGACATTGAAAGCGATTCTGCCATCTTGATTGCTGCTCTCAAGAGTGAGGAGAAGAATTTCTCGGAGGTAAGTCGGGTCTTGGATGACTGTAAAGAGTACTTTAATGCTTTCCAGTCTATTCGAGTCCGTCATATTTACCGTGAAGCAAATGGTGTTGCAAATAGGCTTGCACATCTTGCTAGTAGTGGTTCTTTTGATGATGTTTGGTTAGGGGAGACACCTGCTATTATTCAGGATGTTCTCTATGAGGATTATTGTCATTGTTTATCTGTAGCTCGGGGTTTAGGTGATACGTCCCCCCCGATGCAAAATTTTACTATTAATATAATAAATGGAACCGGGCGTGGGGCTGAGCCTCCCAGCTAGGCTGGGTTCCAAACCCCTTTCAAAAAAAAAAAAAAAAAAAAAGATCTACTATTGTTCATTCTAATTTATATTTAATTTTTAATTTTTTTTGTTTGATATATATATATATATATATATATATATATACAGTCCGGCTACAGTGCGGACGTCCGTACCGTGTGGACGGTACGGATTTCCCGTTTTTCCCTACTTTCCGTTCACATTTTCACATCTTAACCGTTCAGTTTTTAGGTCCTAATGTATAGATCACCTCTGCAAAATTTCAGCCAATTTGGTGATCGTTAAGGCATCCAAAACTCCAAATTACAACAATGTATACGAACGGTTCCGGTTCGACAGATTCGGTTCGTTTGTGTAAATTGCAGTTTTGGATGCCTTAACGATCACCAAATTGGCTGAAATTTTGCAGAGGTGATCTATACATTAGGACCTAAAAACTGAACGGTTAAGATCAAAATATGTGATCGGAAAGTGGGTGAAAACCGGAAATCCGTACCGAAATTTCGGTACGGACGTCCGCACCTGAGAAAAATCCTATATATATATATATATATATATATTTTTTTTTTTAAAGTTAACACCATTCAAAAACGAAAAAAAAAAAAAAAGAAGTTGAAGGCTACCGGCGTGGCTCCCTCATACTTTCTTCGTATCTGTGTAGACACACACCACCGTCATTTGGATCCATTCTCACGCGCTTCCACTTCCAGCTTCGAGACTACCCGATCCACACCTAGCTCCGAACCCGACCCGCTCCAACTCCCAGCTCCTCACTCATTCTCTCTCTCCATTTTCAATCTTCTTCCATTGTTCCTCTCCACAATTCCACATCTTCAACACCACTCTCTCTTCCTCCCCAGATTCAAATAGTTTTCTCCGCTAGGTAAATCCTCAATCTCTCCTCGAATTTTCACTCTTCAATTTTCGATTCAATCTCTCTGATTATGATGATGATTCTGTTTCTCTGTTGCGATTGCTGTTAATGGAAGCTTAGGCCTTTCGAAATTGCTTCAGCTCCGGTGTTTCTGTTTTATCTACTGGATCTAGAGGTACCTCTTCTCTTTTCTGTTCTGCCATATTTGCATTCGCTTTGATTGCTTAAGAAGATTAGTGATGGAATTGACCGGGAAAGTTTGAAGTAGTTGCGGCGAAGCTCGATGATGCTCGTTTTAGTTGCTCACATTTACATGAAGAATAGAAAGGGAATTAGGTGTGACATTTTTGGTTGTTTTGCTTAGATGAAGCTAAAAGTTCAGCTCAGAAAAGTAGCATTGCTTTTGTTAATTTTGTTTTTCCAAGTGTGAGTCTGATTGTTTTACATTTCGTTTAAACTTGAAAGCAAGAAGTAGCATGTGTAGACTTCAATTTTTTCATATATTGGTTTTGTTGGATTCAAAATAGTGTGTTTTAGAGGGTTTGAGTTATGCATTATTTGCTGTCTAGTGGTCTGTGGAATTGCCACCGGCTGTTTTCGAGATTATTTGGTTTTCAGTTAGAAAATAACATATATAATTTGGGTGATATGTCCTCTGAACCTATGGAGTTTTTCATAGGAATACTGCTGGACGAATAGTTTTGGTGTATTAGTTGAGCCATTGAGGAAACCACGTACTCCATCTTCATTTGGGACTATGGCTTTGTCAGAATGAGTTGAGTTGCACAGCATCTGTTGACGTGAAAGTTCAATATGGGAATTTTTGATGGATTGCCTGTGTCTCGAGACAAGGAAGTAAGTTCTATTTTTTTTTTTTTTTTTTCAGTTATACCTGAATTCCTTTTTCATGTGTGAATTAGTTACCTATCGAAATTGTAATGTTGCATTCTCATCCCATAGAAGATATTACACAACAAGGTGCATGTGACCTTTTACGATTTACATAGAAATGCATAATATGTTTGTTCTTAATCTAGAACAATTTGTTTATTCCTTTCTAAGATTATGAACTGGGAATCCTACTGAATAGTATATCTAATATATATTATCTTTTTTTTTTTTCTGACTAATACTTTTTATCTGTGAGTATGGGGGTTTCAGTGGTTTGGATGGCATTATCTCTTATTCTAAGATATTCATATATAAAGGGTTTGCATAGAATATGTTTCGGATAGTTGAAAAGTTGGTTCTGTGTCTTGGTCCCAAAACTTCAAAGTTCATGAAATATGTTGGGCTATTTTTGCCTGTTTCCTTTTTCCAGAAAATTTTAGACTTTCACTTTATAAATTATCACAGGAACCTGGAATCCCGAACTCAATAGCTGCGAGAGTGCAGATCATAATATTATTGCTCATTAGATTAAAAAAAAAAAAAACTGCGTTTCTTAGTGTTTAGGTCTGGCACTCTGCATAATGCAAATGTTGAAATGATGACAATAATCTTGTGAGGTAAAAATCTTTTAAAGTTTTACTGTAATACAGTTCACTATCTAGAAGCAGACCCATTTAGGATATACTGTTGTTTTAAATTAATCCTTTGGTTTGTATACTGCAATTTAATTATGCCTTCTGATATTTTTCCTGTGATGTTATGGTAACTTCAGTATCTGAGGGAAGAGATTTCAAGAATAGATGAGAGCTGGGCTGCAGCTCGTTTTGATTCATTACCTCATGTTGTTCATATTTTGACATCCAAAGACCGTGAAAGTGAAGTCGAGTTTCTGAAGCAGCAAAGTGATGTTGTTGAGGAGGTTGTGGATGAAGTTGTACACAATTATCACAGTGGCTTCAACAAAGCAATTCAAAATTATTCCCAGGTATCTTATAGTTTTTCTTGTTCGATATATATGTAATGTGTCTGGCCATGTTTTATGTAGTCTTTGTTCAATTTTCGAGCTTTCTAGTATGCTTGCTGAGAAGAAATTGAACCGTTTAGGTGTAACTACTAATAATACATCTGCTGTTTGTTCATCTTTAAGTTGGGTGTGATAACAAATAATACATCTTAGGTGTAAGAATTTTTTGGACACCTATAACTGAAGAAACACGCGCATATAAAGAAACCGGACAAAAGTCAACAATAGTAAGCAAGTAGTGGACAGAAGGAACTTCCAACTACCTAGTAAATCATAACCTCTATTTTTAATAATTGCTTCATAAAATTTATTGGATTGATTACTTGTCACATAGTCTTCGTATGTTCATGATGATGTGAAATACTTGGGCTGCCTTTGGCGGAAACTCCACATCTTCTAGTCTCTCGGACGCTGGTTGAGAAATTGAAAGAACGTTCAACTTTTGGAAAATAGCGCTTTTGACTGGGGAGGAGAGGCTTGATTTATGTTCATGATGATGTGAAATACTTGGGCTGCCTTTCGAGGAAACTCCTCATCTTCTGGTTTCTTGGACACTGGTTTAGAAATTGAAAGAATGTTGAACTTTTGGAAAATAGCGCTTTTGGCTAGGGAGGAGAAGCTTGGTTAAATGGTGTTTCTCTACCCCGCTATTTACTATTTCTCCTTGTTTTATTTAACTATTGGCAAAGAGGTTTGGATGGCCTATGAATGTTTCTCGTTAGAAGGAGTGGATGGAGGAAAAGAATGACCTTTTGGTGAGACTGGAGGCTTAGTGTTAAAGTTATGTTTGTTTTGTAACGATCTGAGGATTAAAGGTGGTTTAATGGTGGAAATTCTGTATCTAGAATGACAACCTTTGTAATGAAGCTGTTGTGGTGATTTCTACTAGGGATAGTTACTCTGTTCAGTTTGAAGTGGTGGCTACAGTTTCAAGGCTTCAAGTTGTTGTTTGTTTCATTCTGGGTAACATGAAGAGAATTCATTTTTCGATGGATGTCTAGTTTGTGTATTCCACTTTCCTCCAACTAACTATACTGGCTTTCCTCTCGTAATCCATATACAACCTCTCTTGAAAATCATCTAACGATCACACTGTTCTCACTATCACTCCAGCCATATAAAAAGCTCAAGTACCTCTCGAGGTGCAATTTCTTCTTGGATTGTTCTCTTGGGAGAGTGACGTGTTAATACTAGTAAGATTGTTCAATGGAAGAGGTCTTAGGTTTGCCTTGCCCTCACTGGTGTACTCATTTGCAAAGGAGCAGCTGAAAGGATTTATCACTTTTTCTATTTTTCTTCCTAGCTCAGTGGCATTGAAATTGTGGAAGAAACTGAGCTTGCTAAATTTGGTGCGACCATTCTTTTCATATTCTTTTTTTTGGCTGAAATGTGGTGTGCTTTTGGTGGTGGTAATGGCTTAGGTGTTCTGTGCTACACGTTTGTTAGGTGCTTGGTCTGAGATAAAGAGTTTGATTTTCGGCTTTGAGGAAGGGGATCCATTGAATTTCTTAGGGACAAGGCTTGAATCTAGTCTTTTCTTAAGGCGTTGATGTATTCTGAAATGAGAAATTACCCTCTCTTGCTGAGGAAGTTATGTCTTTATTGGATGTTTCTTTGATTTGCTTGTCTCTTAGTTTCATGTTTATCTGGCTGTTCTGCTTTGAGTATATTTGTTAAAAGTGTACTGCTGCTTCAGGCCAAAAACAAACAAAAAATTTATTTTCTACGGTGAATTAAAGAAACGCTCCTTTCTCACTCTTTCTTCAATTCCTTCCAGATCTTGCGATTGTTCAGTGAATCTACCGAAAATATTGGTGTCTTAAAGGTTGATTTGGCTGAAGCAAAAAGGCGTCTTAGTTCCCGCAATAAACAACTGCATCAGTTATGGTACCGGTCGGTGACATTGCGCCACATAATCTCCCTATTAGATCAAATTGAGGGAATATCTAAGGTTTGTCCAATCCTGTTTCCTGTCTTCGGGTCATATCAGGCTCAATGTTAGTTTCATAGTATTAGTTTAGTCATGCATAATTATAATTTATGACCACGCATGCAAAACATGCGTATGTAATTTGATATGCCTGGATATGTATCCGACCCGACAACTAATGAATTGTTTTCACACTTGCAATCACACCCACCCACACAAACACACACCTTTTGACTTAAACTCATGAGCTACCACTGATAATCAGAACACACCCATGTGTTCACATAGACAGAGTCACTTTGGCTTTACTACTCATTAGTTATCACTCCAGTCAGATTTAACAGATACACACCCACACACTGAATCAGTCTTTGAACTTACAACTCATGAATTCGCTTACAGTTGCAGATTATTTTACACATACATATGGTTTGATGCATCCCTATTGTCTAGTAACCTCACCTTGGCACTGAACTACTAGCAAAAATATTTGTCCCAACTGCATCATTTTGCGAAAAATTCTAAAGACCTATTATATCCTGTTCAAAATGTGGTTCAGGTTCCAGCTCGTATAGAGAAGCTCATTTCCGAAAAGCAGTACTATGCCGCTGTTCAGTTTCATGTTCAGTCGATGTTGATGCTTGAACGTGAGGGGCTTCAGACGGTAGGTTTATCAACCCTTTCCTTTAGCAATCTTATCACATAATTTTTTTTTCTTTCTCTTATGGTGGCTTCCTGGAAGGTTACTTTCTAGTATTTATACCTCAAAATCCTAGATCCTGAAACAGTACAACATTCTCAACTGGTCAATTGTCCAGGTTTGATCTCTTTAGCATCCAATATCATGGTCATCTTTTCTTTCTCTCCTATGATTCTGAGATTCTCTGCACTGAAGGCCCAGGGGAAAAAAAAAAAAAACTATTTTGATGATAATAGATACTGCATTGTTATACGACTAATGAGTCTTTAAACCTTTGGGCCTTTCTTTCTAAAACTTAAGAGCATCAGAACATAAGCTAAATAGAAATTCATGCCATCTATCTTATTCTTCCATTTTCCTTTCATGTTTTATTTCCTTGAGGCAGTTTTGCATTGGTCGGAATATTTAAAAGGATACCTTTTTTTGGTGATTTGTTTAAATTGGTAAATATGATTACTGGCTCAGGTTGGTGCCCTTCAAGATGTTCGCTCTGAGTTAACAAAGTTGAGAGGAGTTCTGTTTTTTAAAGTGCTAGAGGATCTACACGCTCATCTTTATAACAAGGGGGAATATAGGTATTTACTGATCCTTCGTTCTTCCTTTTTGTCTACTTTCCCATACGTTAACATCACTTTGGCAGTAGCACTTTTCAATTTTTTTTAAAAAATTAATTAATTAATTTATTTTACTTTAAGCCTGTTTTGTTTACTTGCATACTTAAGTGGTGGTTGGGACTTGGGAGGTCCTGTGGTGACTGATACTCGGCAGTTATCGAAAATCTACTGGTTACTCATTTTTGTACCAATTCATGTTGGGTGTACTGTGTATAATTCTTGATGCTGCTGCTTGCATGCTACCTTTTGAATTCCTCAGGTTTATCATCGATCTAATTTTGGTTTACCAATGGAGAAGAGGGGAAAGGATAATAATAAAAATTCTTAGAATTACTCCTGTTTGATTGTAATATGGAAATGAACAAGAAACGTGGAGAACTCTTAAGTTTTCAATTTTCCTCTCAAACTTTTTCTTTCTGCAAATCTTAGGTATTCAAAGAGAATTAAGTTAATCAACTGGCAGCAGTATTTCTATCCATAATGTTCAACAGCATCCCAAGTTGAAATCCCCCTCCCCCTTCCCTCCCCAAAGATCAAAGTAATAGTTACCAAACCAAATACAAGTATAATATTAATATATTCTGTTTTCTTCCGTGCCGGACATAGAGTAAGTATTTTTCTAATTGACTCAGAAAATTGTTTATGGTGATTTTGAGACTGAAATCTTCCTCTTGGGGGCAGCCTTTTTTGTTGTCCTTGGGAGCTTGGGGGTAAATTGCTAAAACTTGCTAGATCTGTCATCTTTCCAGTCACTTAGTGCTATATTTTTAAAAACTATTTGATTTTCGTTTCACTGTTTCTTATCTGTAGCTCTGCTGCATTGAGCTTGCATGAAAGGGAAGATGAGGTACCAACCACCACAGCCGTTGTATTTTCGATGAGTAATTCACAATCCCTGTCTCGAAGAACCAGGCTGTTAAAAGGTGATAATCAGCTTGGTATTCATGGAGATGGATCATATAGGGCAGGTTCTGTTGATGGAGGGTAAGATTAGAAAGTTATCTGTACTGGTTAAAGCTTGCTATTATATTCTGGATTTTGTTCTACTGATATTTTATTCATCAATTGATCTGCATTTGAAAATGATATTAGTTTTTAAATTGTAGCACCGTTGAATATTTAACTTTCCTCTTCAATCGAAGTATCATATAATGTTTCAAATCATCAAGTGTCCCATATTTGTTACTTGTCATTTTCTGCAGCTGCATTTTTCTATGCAGTTAATTTCTTTGTCAAAAGTAAAAACCTCCTGGAGGTGTATGAGACAATTCTATGTTCATCAGGATTAACATATGTTCTAATATGGGAAGCAATCAAGGTTTAACTAATATGGTTCCCAAATGATTAATTTGTTGGAGAGAAATACTTCTTATATAGACATAGCTGCTTAAATCCTGTTCTAACTAGTACTTAGATTTGGAAAAAGTTTAATTAGATATTGATTAGTATGGTTTCTGAATACTATAAGCAGGCAGTTGTTTGTACAATAGGTCTTTCATGATAATCTATATCCATTTGCTACTGTACAGCCGATTGAAAATCTAAACCTATCGATCTTACATTGCTGAGTTACATTTATTCACAGAAGATTATGAGTTCATAATGTTATTGTTTCTACTTCTATTTGGTAAACTTTCTGTAACGTTCTGAACGTTTTATCAATTTAGTTCTTCTGTTGATGGTCCTGACGAGGAGGGCACTGAATTGCATGATGAAGCTACCTCAGATGGGCATTCCACATCAGCTAGGGCCAACGGTGATGTCAAAATCGTTCCTCGTCAAATGCCAACATGGCTTCAGTATTCCACTCCGGATGAATTTCTTGTAAGAGAACTGTCAATTGATATCTAATTTTTCTTCTGATGAATTTCTCTTCCCTGTTCTGAAAGTTTTGGGTTTATACTTGGGTTTAGGAAACAATCAAGAAAAGTGATGCGCCACTTCATGTCAAGTATTTACAGACTATGGTCGAGTGCCTTTGCATGCTTAGGAAAGTTGCAGCTGCTGGCGCTATGATATGGTTTGAGTCTGGCTGACTTACTACTCTCATATGGTTTTAATTATGGTAGTTCTTTCACTTATCTGTATGTTCAAGATGACTCATCAGCTTCTTTGATATTGTGTTCTCCCAATAACAGCCAAAGACTGCGACCAACACTTCATGATATTATCACATCCAAAATTAAAACTCATGCCGAACTAGTTAATTCTTCGAGGTCTGGCATCGGTCAGGCTGCCAGAACTGCTACTCCTGGTCTACATTTCATGAAGGGACAGTTAGAAAGTTATCAGTTGCCAAAACAGAAGCGTCAGAATGGGATATCACTAGCTGGAACTCTATTGGCAGCGAGCCCTGTCTCGCCTGTGATGGCACCTGCGGGGAAAGCACAGGCTGCAGCAAAAGATCTTGTGAATTCTATTTTGGATGCTGTTGTTCGGATATTTGGTGATTCCTTTTATTCACTAATGTGTATTTATTTTATTTTTTTTAAAGTTTACATTTGTTTTTGACATTGAAACTGAATTCATTTGTCTGATTGTTCAGAGAACCATGTTGTTGTTGGGGAGCTTTTAGAATTAAAGTCATCTCAACAAGCAGACATGAATACACCAAAATCAATGCCAACAGACATAAATATTAATCCCGATTCTGAATCATCTCAAGTTACTGGAGGCTACAGCATTGGTTTTTCCTTAACAGTATTACAGGTAATGGATCATCCTTAATTTCTTACGATTGAATAGCGGATGGTTTAATCTTTTGAATCTTGCAAAAGGAACCCTGCATCACGTTTGTCCAAAGATCTCTTTCATATATTTTCCTTCCTTTGTTTCTTGTGTTTCTGTTAAAGAGTGAATGCCAGCAACTTATTTGTGAGATACTGCGGGCAACTCCTGAAGCTGCATCTGCAGATGCTGCTGTACAAACAGCTAGATTTGCGAGCAAGGCCCCTTCCAAAGATAAGAGGCAAGTAAACTCAATTCTCTTCCATGTTACCATATAACATGCCTTAAATTATTGTATCTGAATTTTTGAAATTTAGATTTTGTTAATTTTCTTTCTAGTATTGTGTTTTTTGTCTGGGACTTGGAACTTGTGTGGACAAGACAACATGTAGAGATGAAGGGACAGTGAACCTCAGGTTCAACGACCAAATTATTGAACCTGAGGGGTAATTTCTGTTTAGGGTTGGACTTTGTTTTGGGGATTAATGGTTGTTGTGGAAGAGGGTCTGTTGTGAAACACATCTAGTGAATTGCTAAAATGGTACTGGTAGTGTGGTGGTTAGGGTTTAGGCTGTGGCTTTGGAATGTTGATTCTAGCCGGAATAGTCCTATTTCCTATAAATTTATATTATTAGACCCACACAACTCTTTTGGTCAAAGTACTATTTTGGGGAGGGAGGAGCACGGCTGGGGAATTTGCTTTATTTTCTGTTTGGTTTTGATTTTGAAGGTGTGATGTTAGCCTCTGGTGACATTAGGAAACTTTAGGTTGAAATGGGATTGCCCTTGTAGCACATCTGATATCGGGAGCGTCATGAGTTGCTTTCTTATGGTGGAGTTGTCAAGCTGCTAGATAGGTTTGTAATAGCCACATTATAGAGGCGGTCGAGTATTTTGCTAATTGTGGTGACTACTCTGTAATCATTTGACTGCTCGACATCTCTTAACATCAGATGCTTACCCGACAACTTTTATCTGGGTTTTCTTCATTTCTTAACCAATCCTTAGGTTGCAGCCTGAAACATTTGCTACAGCCTGAATTTTTAATGACTAGAAATGCCAAATAGTTCCATATGCCTTTAATTTCTGCCCTGGTATAGCATTTTTCACATTTAGCTCCCTTTTCTTACTCTTGTGTCTTGAGCATATATATCTGCTTTTCTGTTTGTTTCTATGGCTTATGCCAAGTTTTTCCCTGATGATGGGTTACAGGGACAGTTCAGAGGAGGGTCTTACCTTTGCTTTTCGCTTCACAGATGCTACTATTTCCATTCCCAACCAAGGTATGGAGATTTCACTTCTGCAGTACCTTATCTTCAGACAGACTCACAGACACCCACATACTAACGGTGCTTAAATAATAAATATACTGTACCTATCCCCACTAAAAGATCAGCAATGACAGATGGATAAAGTTGAATTACCCCATCCTTTAAATCCGATTGACCTTGTGGTTTCCACAACTCTCTTATTAGATTTATGTAATTTATATGCAGTTTTCTGTAAATGATGGTTTTACTGAATGTGAATTAAATTATTATTGCAACTTTACAAGGACCCATCACTTCACCTTGCTGTACCTGTGTCAAGGATTCAGTTTTTGGCATTGTCTGGTTTACATTTTTAATGATTATAGTAATATTTTATGATGGCTTGCATCTTTCATTCTACAGGGGTTGATCTCATTCGTCAAGGCTGGAGTAGAAAGGGCCCAAATGTATTACAAGAAGGTTATGGGTCGGCAGCTGTCTTGCCTGAGCAAGGCATATATCTAGCAGCATCTGTATACCGGCCTGTTATTCAGGTTTTAGACTTGTTCCTTTTACTTTGGCCCATGGTTTATAATATGCTCTTAATCATGTTCTTGATGTCAGATCTACTATCTCTGTGGTGTCCTTTTCTGACTATGTGCATTACAGTTTACAGATAAGGTCGCTTCTATGCTTCCAAAAAAGTATTCCCAGCTAAGGTCAGCCTCAAAACTATATTGTTCTCTTTTCTTTAGTGCTATAACTTCATGTTAACTTGCAGTGGAATTGATGCTATTAACTTATGCCTTATTTGCTTTCAGATTTATAATTATTTCCCTTGCTTATCAGATATTGTTGCTTGCCATGAGAAGTTATATATAGTAGAAAAAACATGTTGAGCTTTAATCTGAAGTTATCTTATCACTCTGATCCTAATTCAGGACAATCACCATCTTATATATTGACATCTGTCTGTGTACATCAATAACAAATCAACTTTCTTAACCCCCCTAACCTGTGATATTTTGGGTGGAATTTTATTTTGGACAAAGAAAAAGAGTGAGAATTTTATCTGTTGGTTCCCTACTTTTCTATATTGAACGTTCAAACGCATAAGCAAAAGGATGTATAACGAAAATTTGTCCTCCTCGGTCAGAATTAAAGCTCTTTGGATATAAGTAATTCCAGAAATCTGGTAGAAAAGAATAGAAACAAAATTCCCAAAATCCAGTATACGTAATTTGATCATACAGAATTACATAATATAATTGCTTTTGCTGGAGGAATATGGGTTGCAATTTGCTAGGCCTCAAATCTTCTGATCCATTACTTAGGTTCTTTCTGTTTGAAGTTGGTAATGCTTGGGTTTTGTTATGTTATCTGTTTGATTTGATATTATCCACAGCTGAATTGGTTCACCACCTTGGTCATCTTCATTCTGTTTCCTAGTCATGGATTAGGATGTTGCAATTCCTCTTTTCTGTTTGCTTTATTGGAAAAAATTGTAATACCAACTTCTGGACCTGCAGTAATGATGGGTTGCTGGCTTTTGTGGAGAACTTTGTGAAGGACCATTTCTTACCAACGATGTTTGTAGACTACAGAAAAGGCGTACAACAAGCTATATCAAGCAAGTTCTATAACTAATTACTCTAAAATGACTTGTTTCTTCCATTAACTTGCATTAGAATGCAATTATATATTTTTATTATTATTATAATTTTTTTTATTTTTTTATAAGCAACCTATTTGGAATGTGTGCGTGCAACAATAGAATACAAGTCATCAAAGGATAAACTTAACCCCAAAAACAAAACATCTCCAACATAATAGAGCAGTTAGTGGGCCAGAAAGTTGTGGAGGACAAGTAATGCATAAACTCTAAACTTCCCAGACATTTTTATTCAGCCTAACGAAATAAAATTAGCATCACTCTTAATATTTATAAGATCTCCTGCATTGTATTTAATTTTGATATTTTGCAACCTGGTCTATATGATGATGAGTATTTCAGTGCTTTTCAAAAATAAAAATGAAAAGAAAAGGACAAAAGGAATGAAGAGTATTTCAGTGTAGTTGTTATGGTTGTCAGTCTTTAAGAAACAATTAATATGGTCCCCAGGCCCTTGGGATCATTCTTCACAATAAAATTTCTGATGTTTTGGGAGCATTCTTATAGGTCCAGCTTCATTCCGACCGAGAGCTCATGCTGCTGCATCTTATACTCCTTCAATTGAGAAGGGTCGTCCTGTCTTACAGGGACTTCTGGCAATAGATTTTCTAGCAAAAGAGGCAAGTTTTAGCGTTTGCTTCTTCTGATATTTATAGTACTCTACTTATCAGTCAACTTACTTGGTCATGGAGAGTAAAGCTTTGTTTCTCTGCTCCAATCTGGATGATTTTTTAACCTTTTGCTTGCTCATTTACTCTAGGTGCTTGGTTGGGCACAAGCTATGCCTAAATTTGCTGGTGACCTTGCAAAGTATGTTCAAACTTTTCTGGAGCGAACCTATGAAAGATGCCGGACCTCATACATGGAGGCAAGGATACCTTTCGACTTTTCTATTGACTTGGGACACTAATATCTTTCTTTAGTTATGTTGATATTCTTTTTTCGCCTCCATTGTTTTCTGTCTATTTGTTGTTCAGGTTTTATGTTAAAATCTTAATGTTCTTCTGAATTGGTAGTTCCAGCTGTGTAGCCAATTGCTATCTTTTGGCTCGTTTTCTGTCTAATTTTTGTTTAGGTTTTATATTAATCTTATAATCTTAATGTTCTTCTGAATTGGTAGTTCCAGCTGTGTAGCCTATTGCTATCTTTTGGCTCCATGAGGGAGGAAATGTAGAGTTCAAAATTAAACCGCTACCTAAAAATAAATCATATCTCACAACTTTGATCAAAACAATGTATTAACCTTGTCACCAACCATACCCTAATATGTAACTGTCAACACTAATGAATATTTGCGCATCCTGTCAGTTATGAGTTCTTGCTTGACCCCTTGGCAAATACTACTAAGGATGGTTAACCACCAGATATGGCACATCACAACCATGGAAAGTGCTCTCTTAATAATTTTATTCACATTTTTATTAATTCCTCAGGCTGTTCTGGAGAAGCAGAGTTACATGCTCATTGGCAGACATGATATCGAGCAATTGATGCGACTTGATCCTGCAAGTGCATATTTACCAAATGCATTTGGGCAGTCAAACATGGAAACCCATGCTTCGGATGCTGAAAATTTCGAGGTTGAACTAGAACTGAGTGAGTTACTGTTGAATTTGCGACCTATTAAGCAGGTATCCTTCTACTAAGTGATTACATGTTCACTCCTTCTGTTTTTTTCTTAGTTGAAGATGTCAGACTTAACTTGTCTGCATGTATTGTTAATAGTGAGGTTGCTAATGAAGTAGTGATCATTTCCTTCAATATTAAGATTTTGAATTGATGCTATATATTTAACTGTTTCAAAGGATAATCTGATTCGTGATGACAACAAGCTTATATTGCTGGCTTCCCTCAGTGATTCATTGGAGTATGTTGCAGAGTCTATTGAAAGGCAAGTTATCTCATCTGCTTGCAGTCTTGAATTAATTCTGAATTGATTCTGGGTTAGCAAGAAACTTAATAGTTTAAAGAAGAATCAAGATCCTATTTCTGGGGCCTATCGTTTGATTATGTGGCAATCACTTGTGGTATATAAGACTAATGGATTCTAATTGTGCAAATGATAGTACTGTCCCAACACCATGATTGCTTAGGTGGCTTAGCTGCATTGTTGAAATCCGGTATTAAGTTATTGTGAGAAGAATCATGCAGCTACTTTTCTGAGCAGTATGCTAATGGAATCGTTTGATATTGTCTTTGTTCCCTACACAATGGACACGTATTTCCAAAAACTAATTTGTCCTTATGTATACAAACAAACTGATTGCTGAAGTTTGAGCTTTCACTCGTTCTTGCACGAAGTTCTTAGCAGTATAGTAAATGAGGTTCTTAAAAATGAGCCTAAATTTAGATCTTTGGTAAGGTCGTATATAAAAAAATAAAAAATAAAAATAAAATTGAAAAAAGATAATAATAAAAAAAAACACAAACAAAGGTTGCTTTGTTAAAGCACCCAAGATGCTGACCACAACATGCATGCCTAATTTCAAATAGAAATTTTCCCTACTTTAGTTATCATTGACTAACCAGTTGCTGACCACATGTATGCTCTATGGAAGATCCCTAGAGATAATAGTAATAATAAAGAAAAAACATTGCTCAAAAGTTTATATTTTTCTCTAAATATTTAGGTTCAGTGGTTCACCTTCTTCTCTACCCCTAGCTAACGTAGGAACTTTGTAATTCTTCTCTATCCCATATTTATCATTTTATAGGTAATTTCACAATTTTTTTTCTGCACACTACATTTTCAGAAGCTCATTTGTTTGATGTATTTGTTTATGGTATCAAAATGGGATATTCGTGAGTATTTATTATCGGCATGCGTTTTATATCATTTTGATGCAGTTTATGATAGCTTAAAATGGTTCATAATTGTCGTGCATTGTATAGGCTTGGAGAGACTACATTTAACGCTCCAAATCAAGTAGAAGTTAATGGCAAGAACCGTCACCGACGAACAAGTAGTGCTCCTGCTAGGGATCTGGCATCTTTTGCAGATGAGTACAGAAAATTGGCAATTGACTGCCTTAAGGTTTTACGTGTTGAGATGCAATTGGAGACAATTTTCCATATGCAGGTATGTCAGATGTAGATTCAAAGTTGTCTAGTTTGAGATTGATTGCAACATTGTCTGACTGGAAGTTGTGGTGTAAACAGGAAATGACAAACAGGGAATATATGGAAGACCAGGATGCTGAAGAGCCAGATGACTTCATTATTTCACTGACTGCACAGGTTAGTACATTCGTTTCCAGTATTTGGCAGATTGGTGACACTGCAAATGATGTTGTGGCCCTACTGTAGGACCTATATGAAATATCAACTTTCCAATAAATTGTACCATTCCTCTTGGGCCTAAAACTTTCAAAACAACTCCCAACTCTGCTAGCCGGTTAAGTACATGGAATAGTATCAAAACATCTCTCTCTCTCTCTCTCTCTCTCTCTCTCTCTCTCTCTCACAACCCTGTGACTATTATGTATGCTGCTTGTAAAAGAAAATAATTTCCAGTTGTTGCGAGTGCCACATGTTCTCAAGTCCTTACGTATTGTTCTGTTTCTCTTCCTTAGATAACGCGTAGGGATGAGGAGATGGCACCTTTTGTTTCGGCACTGAAGCGGAATTACATATTTGGTGGGATTTGTAGCGTTGCAGCAAATGCATCCATCAGGGTTTGTACTTTGTATACAAAATTTCTGTTAGATCATTTATGAAGTTCTCTAAGCTAGTTTCAGGTGTACCAGTATTTTTGTGTATTTTGTATATTGTAGCATTTAGTTTATTTCTCTTGTTCACTTATGATATATGCAATCTTAACAGGCTTTGGCTGATATGAAATGCATTAATCTTTTTGGGGTTCAGCAGATATGTCGGAATTCAATTGCACTTGAACAGGTAGGTTATTATCTTATACGTCATGTGATATACTTGGTGCTTTTCCTGGTTGCTAGACATATATGCTTATGCTGGCTCTATGTCAGACCTTCATGATGCATTGTTAGACTAATTGAACTCAGTGAAGTCGATTTAAAAGATGTGATGCACGATGAACTGCTTGTTAGTTTGTTTCTCTTATGTTGACAATGCCCAATAGAAATGCACTTCTTTACTGTAAGAAAAGGGTCCAAAACATAATTGGTAACCAGCACCAGTTATTAACAAGTCGAGTCCTTTTGGCAGTGTCCACTCTTACCTCTAGCTGGTCTTGCTGGCATTTGACATCCTTTACAGGATTCACATTGAGCAAGTTGGCTTATTTATTTTTTTAATTTTTTTATTATCAATAACTGGTCCTCCTTGACTCGAACTCGAGACGATGCCACCAGACCAACTTTTGACCTAATGGGCATTTGTATACTTCAGTCCATAGATTCTTACCCCATATTGTCGAAAGAGTTTTGGATCAGGTTTTCTGAGTTTGATTTTGACTTCAGCAACGATTACACCTTTCTATCATTATCATTGGCGTTGCAGGCACTGGCTGCTATCCCAGCAATTGACAGTGAAGGTGTACAACAGAGACTTGATCATGTCCGAACTTACTATGAGCTTCTAAACATGCCATTTGAGGTGAGTCATTTGAAATTAAATTTTTCCTTGTATTGTGTGCAAATTCTGTATTTCCAACAGAGATCCTTAATAATATCATCTACCTTTTTGCAGGCCGTGCTTGCCTTCATAACGGAGCATGAGCACTTGTTTACAGCTGCCGAGTTAGTCAATACATCTCTGTTATCTATATATCACAGCTAGAGTAGTTTTAGTAGCTGCTAAATTACATGTTTGATTCCCTGACAGGTATGCAAATCTTCTAAAGGTCCAGGTACCTGGTAGGGAGATTCCAGCAGATGCAAAAGATCGTGTATCGGAGATTCTATCCCATTAGTTTTTCCTATTCTGGATTTTGGATATATTATTTGTTCATCAAGATTGATTCTGGAAAAAGGGCCGACAAGCATGTAAAGTGTTGGCCATTATTTCTCACAACGGCGGAAGCAGCAAAAGCAGTTACAAAAGCAAATTTTGTGGAAGTTGCCACTCAGTATGTTGGTGGCAAGTTTTTTGAGGGCAACATCGATCTCTCTGTTTCTATGATTTGTTGATGTGTATTAATAATTTTTTGTGTATGTGTCCCATTGTGCAAAACTCAGTTAGTTTGATTTTAAAGATCTGAAAGCCAGTGTAAATTTTTGTGGTGGTTGGTAATTGTAAATCAGTTGTATCGATTCTTAAGAGAAGTCAGCTGGATCATAGTCTAGGACTACATTACAGCTCCGTGCACTTTTTGTCGAATGGCACTTTAAATCTCCATTGAAATTATTTTAGTTTTGAGAGTGATTTACTGAAATCATGCTTCTCTTCGTTTCATTGGAAGACGGCTCAAAACATGTCCCAACCTTTCTGGCAAAATGTCTTGTTGCTTTGTTAGCTCAAAGTTTCTGATGGAAAGTAAACCTAATCATTTGTTGAGCTTCATCGCCAAGGAAAATGCTATATCCTTATTACTAATCAATCCCATAATTAATTTGTCCACAAAGTATATGCGAATTAATATTTTTGAGATTTGAACAAGGAAGATGTTATAACCCCATTAGGAATTAGTCCCCTAAGTAATTTGTATGAAAAATATACCAAAAAGTTTACAATACGTCCGATGTATTTGCTCCATGTTACATTGGTGGTGTTATCCTAAGACTTTGGTTTTTTATCTTGTCACTTAGGCTGTAATAAGTAACTTATAATATTAGATATAAATTCTTATCTATTCTCAAAATGCAAAGGGAAAATAAAAGGTTGAAATGAATTTATTCTTAATTTCGTGGAAGATAGATCCCATAACTTTAAAAATTAAAAATAAAATTAAAAAATCCTCAACAGCATAATTTCTACCAAAAGTTGTGGATTATAGAACACAGTTTTTGTTTTTTCACCAAAAATTTTCATCCCCAAATAATAATTTTTAAACACTTCTCAGACGTAATTTAAAAATTACAAACGCAATTTTTCTTCTTTTTTTATGATTCATCAAATTTAGAAAATAATAAAAGTCATTAAAAAATTCAGTCAAGGTTTTAGTGCTCCATCAATTAGAACATGTTCTAAAAATCCTACTCTACAAATGGTGGCCTTATGGTATAGGAGAATTGTTAGGAAAAATAGTATTAACAAAGTTTAACAAGTTTTGACCTGCGTTGCATTCCACAAATACCCCCAAGGCACCTCCCAATATACCAAACCATGCAAAGTCTCATATCTATTCAAATTGACATGTTTCTTAATCTTACCATTCGAAAAGCATGATTGTTAGAATGTGTTTCAATTGATAGTATACTGAAACGGATAATCCGTTAGATATTTTTGTGCTCCGCAAGTTTAGGTAATATTTTAAAGTCATGCATTACGAATAGTCGAATACTAAGCTCACGACACATTTGAAGTTCCAATGACACATGGAATTCAAAAGATGACCCTCAGTCCCAGACACGTCCAGACATGCCAAACCATGTCAATTCCTATTTTTATTCAGTCTTTTGTGCCATGAACTCACTATTGGTAAAGCATGATTCAAAATGAAATGAGAAAACTCGAAAATATTGACCCCCAAATTTAGTAGCATGATTTTTTTTTTAATTAGTTGAAATAACTTGTATTTAGCTCTCTATGAAATTAAGAATTCGTTGTTAAAGTTGTATAAAAACAACTTTGATACTTTCTGCTTATTCAAATTGATAGTTCCATGATTAAATATTTCTCATACGCGTGTTCATTCGAATCTGTGTTTAAATTTCGCATTTTTATCTCCTAAAGATGAGGTTCGATTGGTCATGCGATGGAATGAATTGGGTTTGTCGAATCCCCAACTTCAAGGTCTTTAGAGTTCGAAAACCTAGCTCAATTATGGTGTGCCTCATGAGTAAAACAAGTGAAGCACGTATAAGGACTAAACTCACTAAAAGTTTCCAATAGAAGTAACACAAAGTTAGAAGCAACACATTATAGTAAAAAATTCAGCTCCTTGGAAAGTGGATAAAAACAGCATGTACGTACCCTTCCTCCACTCTATGTCTTCACCTACTGTATTCAACAATCATATATATGTGACCCAACTGAGTCTAACTGGACTACTTGTACTTGTTTTTCTGCTACAAAGAAATTACAGGCAAGTCTGGCTACCATTTTCACACCTAAACCTTCAGATGTAAGTCCTTACATCAGTTGTACGAACTTTCGAAGCCCGGCCAACTGAAAGAAATTAAAGTAACTTATCAACCGATCGAGATATCTGCCTCCATGCTCAGTCTTTTTCTAGCTGGTTGCTAGACCTCTTTGCTTATATATGCTGGATCTATCAACAATTGGTTCTTGTTTTGAAATTTTCGTCCAAGTAGTCCTTGTCTAAAACAATAGAATGAAACAAGATTCTCTAGAACATGCACAAGCTAAATACCCTTGTGATGATGAAGCAGTACGTGTTAGAATAATTGAAGAAGTCAATGAAGTTCACTACAAAAGATGTGATAAATTGGGAAGCTTAATTGTCTTTTATGTTTTCATGCTAGAACCACAGTGACAATGCCCAATATTCATGCACTTATGGTGGCGGATCTAGGATTCAAAAATAGGGTGGGCTATATATTAAAGTGTTTTCTTTTGGGTGAAGTCCAAATTTTTTTTTCGGTACAACCATGTACAAATGTAAAAAGTATCATGTTGTATTGTCGTTAACTGAGGCCAGAAGGCGAGAGTATTTGGAAGAGAACAAGCGGTGGCTAACTGGCTGTAGAAATGAGAGTGAGAAACCTGAGTGACGAAGAAAACGAGGGCTCAATCGTTGGTGAGTGATGGAAATGACGGAGAGAATACTGGAAACCAATCCCTAATTATTTTCGGGTGGGCTTCAACATCAAGACTACAACGTTTTGATGACATTATATATAGAAATTTTTTTTTCTCCAAAATTTTCGGGTGGCCTTTAGCCCTCCCCAAGCTATATGTGGATCCGCCACTGCGTTATCCACTGTAAGAAAAGGGGTCTCAGCTACCCGAAAACATATATATTTGGTAAAAATCGGCCGGCACCAGCTATTCACTAGTCCTGTTCTTTGGCAGTGCCCACCCTTACATCTACCTGGTCTTGGTGGTGTTTGACATCTTATAAAGGATTGACATTTAGTTGCGACTTAACTTTTCATCTAGCTAGTTTGTTTTATTTTATTTTTACTAAACAATTAGTTGTTCTCAAGTCGAACTCATGATAACTTCCCTATTTTTTTTATTTTGGGAGCGTGTATTTAGTATGGTGGTAACACAATGGCTTCTCATTCGGGTGTCAATGAAAATGCTATAATAACCTCATTTAGAAACAATTGAGCCTAGGAATTTCCAGCGTTAGAGAAGCCTAGTGGTAGCTCATCTTTCTTTTAATTTACCCCTTTCATATGATTAAGAGGTATCAAACTTTATCAAGAGAAGGATATTAAGCTAGGAATAAATACTTTTTCTAATAGATACTACAAAACCAAAATCAATTAGACCTGTCAAATAATATAAACTTTAAAAAAGAAAACTAGGAATAGAATCCATAAAGATATAGATATATATTAATAATCGTGACAAAGAAGAAGCTAATTAGACCTGACTAAGTAAGAAAGAAAGGAAAAAAGAAAAGAAAAAAGGAAAGCTTTTCCTAAGCAAGCAATTTGGTCTTGAACTGGTCAAAAAAAGAGAGACCAGATTTTTAAAGCTCACTGGTTGTAAAAGCAACAGGAACAGCACATATTTAGTTAAGACTTAAATGTTCTGGATTCCGACCTTAATTTCCTACCTCTGTATATATCTTTGGTCTCTTAATTGGTGTTTGCTATATACTTTACTTGCATATATATGCCTCCATCTTCTTTCAGTTTTCAGCATCGCGTGCAATCTTTCTGTAAATACTAAATAATGAAAAACATGTTTGATAAAACTTGGAATAGTTGATGCTTAGTAAGGCACTGTTCTTTCCAAGTGCACAACTGCCCCGAACTTAAAACCATATAGTGAAGCTAATTAGGAATGTAGCAATTGGATTTGGGCTAGAAAATGTGACTTTTGGAAACCTCATTGTGGCAAGACAATCAAATGAAAATTTGTTATTGTTTTGTTTTGTGCCAAAATGCCTATTAGGTCACAGTTTTTCAATAAAATTCACTTTTTCTTTTTTGTAAGTTTGTAATATTCTTTGCATGAGAGTGAAGGCAAATTGTTATAACCTCACTGTAATTGATCCAATAATTGTTTTTTAGCAGACATATGGATAGTATTAGAGGGGTGAAACTTGCACATTACCCTACAGGGCACTCAAAACTGTTCTGGATAGTTACAAGTGAAAAATGGACTTGGAAAACTCTCAAAAAAGGATAAAAAAAAAAAAAAAATCCTTAGAACCTGATGCTTTGAGTGTGCTTTACCCAAAAATAGGCTTAGAATCCCGACAAAGGAAAAGAGAAGAAAAAAAAGAAAAGCAAACTAAAGTAAACAGTTTCATCCTGCCCTGGTCTCTCCTAATTTTCTATATATTGCTATATTAGTAACTACTAACTCGCTACAAGCTTCGGACTGCAGAACCAGCCATGGCATCCATGTAACATATATGCATCTCAATTGCATAGATTGACTGATCGCACAAAATTCATCACTTGAATAAGGTATGCTCGCATGGCGCAAATTACTCTATCCTTTCTGTTCTGTACTTCTTTATCGTAACTGGAATATTGCCATTGTTCGTCTTTCTTCTACTTACCAAAATTTCTCATTAATTGTAGTACATCATGCATCTCTTTATCTCTGATTTTCTATGTGATAAATAATTTAAGGCTTTTCACAGTCTTACGGATCATGTTTCATTTTATTGTCATATGAGGATGACCATAAACTATGCTGGTCAGTTTTTCTCTTTTCTGGCCTTGGTTGGGTACGTAGTGTGGTGTGTCACTTTTCTAAGTGAACTAAAATTGAAGACATCAAGCTTAGCATCTCTGTCTTCATATTAAACTTCGAGTTTTGTTGCTGCATTGAATGCTTTGGAGTAAGGATTTAAGGGGCTGTGCTTGCAATTTTGAAGGTGTCAATGTCATTCCCCAAAGCCTTTCCTTCCCGGCCAAGCTATTACATTAATCTTTAGTCCGGAAGGAAATAGGTTAGTAATTTGTCCACTCTAAACATCTCTGCTCACTTACCTAAAAGATATACACTCTGATGATCATATTGACTACATCCTATCGACCATAGTAAACCCTTGCCTCTTATTATCTTATATATGTATGGGCACCCTAATTACAATCCAATTGGTAGTAGGAAAACCAAACCTTCTCGTACAGGAGAAAAGATCCTTATTCATGAAAAGAATAAACTTCGACATAAACCATGTCCAATTAGGATGTCTAACCAAGTCCAACTAGGACTATCTGCTACTCTCTGCTAGGGTTTATCATTGACGGTCGTCGATGACAATTTTCAGGCTTCGGCCTAACCCTCCTCCTTTTATGGGGTTCTCTTCAGGCTTCGGCCTCCTCTTCTTCTTGGTTGCACTTGTTGCTTCCAAGACTTTCAATGAGATGCTGCTCGTAAGCGATGAAGGTCGCTTAAGTGTGGTTGGTTTGGAATTGCCGGTGAGACAAGGGTTTGTTTCGACGGCAAAAGTTGGTGGTGGAGTTTGTTGGGAAGGGTGGGATCCGGGCAGACTGCGGGTTCTGGTTCCTTTCTTCTATGGGGGCTATAAAGGGTTGTTTTCTTTAGGCGGAGACGACAGTGCTTCTAGTGGTTTGTGGTGGCTAAAGGTGGGCTTGCTCACTCGCCGACTGGGTCCAACTGGTTTGGCCATTCCTCTGCTGCTACCGTTGGCGGTAGAACTAGGGGAATTGGAATTGGGTTTGGCAGAGCTGCGATACATGGGGTCGATTCTGAACGAGGATGACGATTTTCTTTGTGTCGCGGAGGTCGGCAGTGAGGTGGGAGCTGCTGCTCTTGGGATCGGCGACGGCAGTGAAACTATTGGTGGCGACTGTGCTGGCGGTGGTATAACTGGGGCAGCGGCTGCTAGGGTTTCTCTTACTTGGGCTGGAGTTTGGGTCTTCCTCTTGTGGGCTTGGGTCTCTTTAGTTATTTGGTTTTTCTTTTTTATTTTAGTATTGGGCCTGCTTTCTTTTTTACAAAAGGAGGCTAGGTTATTTTTCTTCTTTTGAGTGGGGAAGATCGACAAGACACAAGCTGCTTCTCGGTTAATTTTATTGTTTCTTGGGGTGGCTATGTTTCTTGTTTTTGCACTTAACCAAAAAAGGTGGGTGTGCTAGGGGTGTGTTGAGTAGTATGGTGTGCTCTATGTAATGACTCTTTCTGACAACCCTCTGGGCAAGTCATTATTGTACTGCTTGCTGAATTGCATAATGGATGACCTTTTCAACTAAAAAAAAAAGTCCAACTAGGACTTACCTTTCCTAATTAAATTCTCATCTTAACATCCACTTCATTTCAAGTAGGGTATATAATTTGTGTGTGCGTGTATATATCCTGAATTAGTTATTGATTCCTAGTTAGTTGACGATCGATGGAAGATTCTCAAATATGGATGAGCAGCGGGGGTAGAACTAGGATTTGAATATTTGGGGGGTCCAAAACATTATAGTAGTATATAGAATCGCAAATGTTAGAATTCAACAACAAAGTACTAAATTCAAAGTTTTTTGTATTTTTGTCTTTTTAAAGATTAAAAACTTGTTAATTATAGGAAATATTCTCATCTTCAAATCAAACAAAATTATATTTTATACACCTCCTAAACTTGAAAAGAGATTTATTCAAAAAAAAAAAAAAAAGAGATTAAAAACTCATGAAAATTAGAAATGCACTGTTGAATAAATAAATGATGTCAATCGATTTTCCCCAAAATGTATATCGGATCTTTATTATAAATGGACTAATTTTTTCATTTATTACTTTACTTTTATTTTAATTTGATAATTAATTACTTTACTATCAAACGAAAAATAAAAATTAAATTAAATCTCGCAATTATATTTTCAATTATTACTCACTTTTTTTTTTTTTTGAATAAATTATTACTCACTTTTAAAAATAAATAAAAAGACAAAAAAACAGCTCTCGCTCTGAGAGCCGCGCACGAAACCTAGACTGGTTTCCTCCATTCCTACGGCGGCAGGTTTGGTCGTCTTTGTCAGGAGCAGCGGCGAGGGCGTCATTTGTTGGCGCCGATCTCCAATGGTAGCCTAGTTCAATTGGGTCATGTTTCTTCCCTTTAGCGGTGGTGCAATTCGGGTGTTAATCTCCGAATTCCATTGTGGTTGGTCTGCAGACGAATCCGGATGGTCGGCGGGTAAAGCGGGTTGACGACAAAAGAGGGTCGGTAACAGGGAGTCGACTGCAATTCTAGCGGAGATGTTGTGGCGGTTCAAGCCGCCAGATCGTGTTTGTTGGATGGAGTTGCCTCCATCAAACAAGCTTGGGCCTGCTAGGCTGGTTTGCTTCCCTTGGGCTAGGGATGGGTCTTTTGGGCCTAACTTTTGGTCCTAGGGGGAAGTGGGCTGTCCAGATAGTTTGGGCTTAAAATTTAGGGTTGTTTTTGCCTGCAGACTATATTCTGGCGCACCGCAATTGAGCGCATTGGCAAAAGAACATTTCACGCATAGTTATCTTGTTGTAGGGTAATTTCTAGTTTGCTAGGCTCCTTGAATAAGTGAGCGGAATCGATTAATATTTTATTTCTTAATATTTTGTTTGATCATATCAACAACTACTTTTTTGTTAGTTGAACTCACAACCTCCCACTTATAAATGAAATACTTATACCACCAGACCAAATGGTACTGGGTTGTTTCTTAACATTATCATTCATTTATATTTTACACTCATAATTTGATTGGTTACAAGATTTTTTTTTTTTTTTAGAGAGGGGAGGGGGGGGATGGGGCCTAATGCTTCAATTAAGCTTACTTTTCAATTTTTATGAGACTAATAGTACATTAATTCAAATATACCAAAATTGTAGGGGGGAGGGCGTCCGGACCCCTTCAAACCTATAAATGCCTCGGCAGGTTGATGAGTATCTGCTTCAAAACTACAGTCATAAGCATCCATTAATATTGAAGACACAATATAATCATCTACTAGCTGTTTCATGTGAGGCATGTGGAGATCCAGTGCAAGGTCCTTACTATAGTTGCATCAAGTGTTCCAACGAATTCAATCTCCATAAGTCATGTGCCCAGCTACCAAAGGAGATCCCCCAACACCCTTTGCACAGAGAGCACCCACTTACAGTTGTGACAGAGAGAAAACTAGTCGAAAAGACGGAAAAGTTAAAGCAAGTCTTCCAGCACTCTTTGCACAGCAAGCACCCACTACGTGAACTTTACTCAAGTAGTCAAAGAGGCTTCGTGAGGTTTGAATGTCATGCTTGTAGGGCACGAATTAATGGCTTCTCCTATAGTTGTCGCCCATGTGAGTTCGACCTTCACGTCAAATGTGCTTTCAATTCCAGAAACACAGACAACATACAACATTTCATTCACAACCATCTATTGACCTTGAGTATTGAAAAAGGACCACAACTCTTTTGTACTAGATGCTTAGGGAAAATCCTTGGTCCTAGATACATTTGCGAAATTCCTTATGCGAGGGAGGGAAGTTGCTCCTCCATTGTTCTGCATCAATCTTGTGCGAAGCTAGATGAAAGGATCCAGCACCTGATGCACAAGCAACACCCACTTATTCTCATTCTAAATGACGCACAAGAATCCCACTGTGATGCTTGTGACAAAGATTGCAGCCGCAGATTCACTTACAGTTGTGTACATTGTCACTTTAACCTCCACCTCAAATGTATTCCTGAAAAAGGCTTCAAACATTTCAGTCACGAGCATCCATTAATGTTCAAGGAGCTGGAAAAGTCAGCTCCATCAATTATTTGTGATGGTTGCCAGGACCTAGTATTGGGCCCAAGGTACACTTGCATCAATACCTACAAAGGTCACAAATGCAGTTTCAATCTCCACAAGTCATGTGCAGACTTAGCCCACGAGATGCAGCACCCAATGCACCAGCAACACCCACTTATTCTCAATCTAAATGGAGCACGAGAATCCCACTGTGTTATTTGTGACAAAGATTGCAGCCGCAGATTCACTTACAATTGTGTCCAGTGTGACTTTAACCTCGACCTCAAATGTATTCCTGAAAAAGGCTTCAAACATTTCAGCCACGAGCATCCATTATTATTCAAGGAGTTGGAAGAGTCTGCTTCATTAGTTATTTGTGACGGGTGCCAAGACCCAGTATTGGGCCCAAGGTACACTTGCATCAATACCTACCAAGGTTGCAAATGTTGTTTCAATCTCCACAAGTCATGTGCAAACTTACCCCGCGAGATGCAGCACCCGATGCACCAGCAACACCCACTTATTCTTAATCTAAATGAAGCACGAGAATCCCATTGTGATGTTTGTGACAAAGATTGCAGCCGCAGATTCACTTACAGTTGTGTCCAGTGTGACTTCCACCTCGACCTCAAATGTTTTCCTAAAAAAGGCTTCAAACATTTCAGTCACGAGCATCCACAAGTGTTCAAGGAGCTGGAAGAGTCTGATCCATCAGTAATTTGTGATGGGTGCCAAGACCCAATATTGGGCTCAAGGTATACTTGCATCAATACCTACCAAGGTTGCAAATGCTGTTTCAATCTCCACAAGTCATGTGCAGACTTACCCCGTGAGATGCAGCATTCGATGCACCAACAACACCCACTTATTCTCAATCTAAATGGAGCACGAGAATCCCACTGTGATGTTTGTGACAAAGATTTAAGCCGTAGATTTACTTACAGTTGTGTCCAGTGTGACTTCAACCTCCACCCCAAATGTTTTCCTGAAAAAGGTTTCAAACATTTGAGTCACGAGCACCCATTAGTGTTCAAGGAGTTCGAAGAGTCTGCTCTATTAGTTATTTGTGATGGGTGCCAGGACCCAGTATTGGGCCCAAGGTACACTTGCATCAATACCTACCAGGGTCGCAAATGTTGTTTCAATCTCCACAAGTCATGTGCAGACTTAGCCCACGAGTTGCAGCACTCGATGCACCACCAACACCCACTTATTCTCAATCTAAATAGAGCACGAGAATCCTACTGTGATATTTGTGACAAAGATTGCAGGCCCAGATTCACTTACAGTTGTGTCCAGTGTGACTTTAACCTCGACCTTAAATATATTCCAGAAAGAGGCTTCAAACATTTCAGCCACGAGCATCCATTAGTGTTCAAGGAGCTAGAAGACTCTGCTCCATCAGTTATTTGTGATGGGTGCCAGGACCCAGTATTGGGCTCAAGGTACAGTTGCATCAATACCTACCAAGGTTGTAAATGCTGTTTCAATCTCCACAAGTCATGTGCAGACTTACCCTGCGAGATGCAGCACCCGATGCACCAACAACACCCACTTATTCTCAATCTAAATGGAGCACAAGAATCCTACTGTGATGTTTGTGACAAAGATTGCAGCCGCAGATTCACTTACAGTTGTGTCCAGTGTAACTTCAACCTCGATCTCAAATGTATTCCTGAAAAAGGCTGCAAACATTTCATCCACCAGCATCCATTAGTGTTCAAGGAGTTGGAAGACTCTGCTCCATCAGTTATTTGTGATGGGTGCCAGGACCCAGTATTGGGCCCAAGGTATACTTGCATCAATACCTACCAAGGTTGCAAATGTTGTTTCAATCTCCACAAGTCATGTGCAGACTTACCCAGTAAGATGCATCACATGATGCACCAGCAACACCCACTTATTCTAAATCTAAATGGAGCACAAGAATCCTACTGTGATGTTTGTGATAAAGATTGCAACCGCAGATTCACTTACAGTTGTGTCCAGTGTGACTTCAACCTCGACCTCAAATGTATTCCTGAAAAAGGCTTCGAACATTTCAGTCATGGGCATCCACTAGTGTTCAAGGAGCTGGTAGAGTCTGCTCCATCAGTTATTTATGATGGGTGCCAGGACCCAGTATTGGGCCCAAGGTATACTTGCATCAACACCTACCAAGGTCGCAAGTGTTGTTTCAATCTCCACAAGTCATGTGCAGACTTACCCCGCGAGATGCAGCATCCGATGCACCAGCAACACCCACTTATTCTCAATCTAAATGGAGCACGAGAATCCCATTGTGATGTTTGTGACAAAGATTGCAGCCACAGATTCATTTACAGTTGTGTCCAGTGTGACTTCAACCTCGACTTCAAATGTTTTCCTAAAAAAGGCTTCAAACATTTGAGTCACGAGCATCCACTAGTGTTCAAGGAGTTGGAAGAGTCTGCTCTATCCGTTATTTGTGATGGGTGCCAGGACCCAGTATTGGGCCCAAGGTACACTTGCATCAATACCTACCAAGGTTGCAAATGTTGTTTCAATCTCCACAAGTCATGTGCAGACTTACCCCGCGAGATGCAGCACCCGATGCACCCCCAACACCCACTTATTCTCAATCTAACTGGAGCAGGAGAATCCTATTGTGATGTTTGTGACAAAGATTGCATCCGCAGATTTACTTACAGTTGTGTCCAGTGTGACTTCAACCTCGACCTCAAATGTATTCCTGAAAAATGCTTCAAACATTTCAGTCACGAGCATCCATTAGTGTTCAAGGAGTTGGAAGAGTCTCCTCTATCAGTTATTTGTGATGGGTGCCAGGACCCAGTATTGGGCCCAAGGTACACTTGCATCAATACCTACCAAGGTCACAAATGTTGTTTCAATCTCCACAAATCATGTGCAGACTTGGCCCGCGAGATGCAGCACCCAATGCACCAACAACACCCACTTATTCTCAATATAAATGGAGCACGAGAATCCCACTGTGATGTTTGTGACAAAGATTGTAGCCGCAGATTCACATACAGTTGTGTCTCGTGTGACTTCAACCTCGACCTCAAATGTATTCCTGAAAAAGGCTTCAAACATTTCAGTCACGAGCATCCATTAATGGTCAAGGAGCTGGAAGAGTCTGCTTCATCAGTTATTTGTGATGGGTGCCAGGACCGAGTATTGGGCCCTAGGTACACTTGCATCAATACCTACCGTGGTCGCAAATGCTGTTTCAATCTCCATGAGTCATGTGCAGACTTACCCTGCGAGATGCAGCACCCGATGCATCGTCTACACCCACTTATTCTCAATCTAAATGGAGCACGAGAATCCCGCTGTGATGCTTGTGACAAAGATTGCAGCCGCAGATTCACTTACAGTTGTTTTCATTGTGACTTCAACCTCGACCTCAAATGTGCTTCCGAGAAAGGCTTCTTACATTTCAGTCACGAGCATCCATTAATGATCAAGAAGCAAGGAGACAGAAACAGAGAGTGTGGTCCATTAGTTCTTTGTGATGGGTGCCAGGACCCCGTATTTGACCCTAGTTACACTTGCATCAATACGTACCGACGTCGCAAATGCCGTTTTAATCTCCACAAGTCATGTGCAGAGTTACCCGGCGAGATCCAGCACCCAGCGCACCGTCAACACCCACTTTTTCTGCTCAATAAAATTCAAGATATCAAAGTTCGTTGCTCATGTAATGCCTGCAATCAACCTTGCAGATACCGGTACAGCTGCTCCAAATGTGATTTCAACTTTCACCTCAAATGTGCCACCAATTGGCGAAACATTATCGAAACTGAATCTCATGAGCATCAGTTGATGGTCCCCCGGAACCAGCTCCACGTTATATGCGACGTTTGTGGGGAGTTCCGGAGTGGCACTACCTACTACGTCTGTAGCATCTGCCAGCTCTTGGTCGATGAGGAATGTGCTTCATTACCATGCGGCACAAAAATACCCGGGCACCAACACCGCCTCAAGCTAACCTGGTTCCTTGAAGACATTTACCCCAAGGACCAGGTTTGTAAAATCTGCTCTGCGAATATTGATAGGTGTCGTGCTGTATATTATTGCCAGGAATGTTGCGGATATGTTGCTCACACTACATGCATGCCAGTTGAGTACTTCCAGAAAGAAGACAACAAAGACAGAGACGTTAATATTGAAGATGATGATTATGAGTCTGATGATGCTGAGAAGATCAAACACTTCAGTCATCAACATCTTTTAGTCGCTAATGATCATTGTCAGGAGGTTAAGGATGACAGAATAATTACTTGTCAGGGTTGCATCCGACCTGTCACTCAAGACTTCTACAGCTGTAATAAACAAGAAGAGTCTTGCCATTTCTATCTCCACAAAACTTGCGCTCGATTGCCAGAAAAGATGCTTCTCCCTTTTCTTCACCAACACCAGTTCATACTCCACTCTCGGGCTACTTCTTTTGACGGCGTGTTTCAGTGTTATGTGTGTGGTATCCATCACCAAGGCTTTGTATACAGTTGTGATAAATGTGCTCTGCCAACCGGCGAAAACCTTTTCTACCTTGACCTTGAGTGCAGTATTTATTGGGAGAACAAATATCTTAAACATGAGTCTCATGCTCACCGCCTCCTCCTCGACATAGGATGGGAGGACTTCTATTGCAGGGGTTGTGGTTCAAAAATATTTTTCTGCTTCAGTTGTAAGAGATGCAATTTTCATCTTTGCTTAGCCTGTGTTAGATTACCTCTTACTGCTGAGCACCGATACGACACGCATCCTCTAAAGCTCACCTATGAAAGTATTGAAGACGAGCTAGGTGAATACTACTGTGAGATATGTGAAGGAAAAAGGGATCCATCACATTGGTTCTACTGGTGCAAAGAGTGCGAGTTTGACTGTCATCCCCATTGCATTAAAGGGAGGTATCCGCGAGTCCAGTTGGGGAGCACTTACAAGCACGACGCTCATGTCCAACACCCCGTCACTCTTGTTAGCAAGTGGAAGAGCCCCATTCAGGGCGATAAGAGAGACAACATTCTTCCTTGTGAGAAGTGCGGTGAACTTTGCCAAGGATTAGTATTTGAATGCGGAGAATGCAACATAAATTTCCATCGAGACGGATGTTGTGGAACCATAGCTTCGGAAAGTTCTCACAGGTATCCTCAGATCGAAGAGCTAAGTTAATGTCCCTGAAATTTTAAACTGTTTCATTCTGATTTTCAAGTTAATGTTTGTGTGAGATTGAGTTCATTATCTGGAGGTGATGACACATTCTGCCACCTTTTGTTTTCTTTTGGCTATCTATGTAATGACACTGAATATTGTATGAGATTGTTTACTTTTATTTATTTCTTTGTTGCAATTTTCTGTTACACCATGCCCATTCATTCCCCTGAGACACTCATTCTTCTTTAGTCCAAAAAGTGAGTTTCGGTTGTTGAGTACACAGATGACAAAATTAACAAAAAGCTACATTGGGTGGAATCTGTACATCTTTCTATTCCGCACGGATCTCAGTCTGAAATTTTGAACTCAATCTCAACGTCTTCTTTGCTAAATTTCGGATATCTTCCCTACTGGATTCATTCGATATTCGTACAAGCTCTTTCAGCCCTCCACTGGATATGAAATCGTTTGCATTGTCCTCTGCATGAAACGAAAACAGCGAGATGACTGATTAGGGAAGGGATTTAAACCCAAACTAATCATAAGTAAGATTGAATTGTAGTTGTCCTGAATAATTTCAAATGTGCAATCCAAAACTAAAAAGCTCAAGCTCAGTGGGTGGGTGGATTACCATTTTGTGCTAAATGGCAGAGAGCAAGCTCAATATGGCGTTTTGTTGAAGACGAGGTAGTATTGGAGTTTCCAATCAACCAAGTAAGGGCACCATCTTCGATCAAAAGGGAGTGACCTTTTCTATGTCCTGCATATGTTAAGCCTTTTAGACATTCAAGACCCATGCAACACACTTCATGTCAACTAAAAGGCAACTTCTACCAACCTTGAATAGTTCCGCGAGATTCACACTTTGCAAAATTAGCCATTCCTCTAGCAACTTGCGCTATAACGTCACTACTCCCAGACCTTGCCATTTCCAAGAGCGCCTTAATGCCTCCATCTTCTTTCAGCATCATGTGTAATCTTTCTGAAGTAACAAACGTGGAATTTAAAAACACATAAAACAGGTTTATTAAAATATGGCATTTGGTATGGCTTAGTAAGGCTAGTTCTGAGTACACAACCACCCGAACTTGAAACCATATATTGAAGCTATTAGTAATATAGCAATCGGGTTCAAGCAAAGATGAAAGTTTATACTTGAAATTTACGGTACTGTTGTAACAAAGGACTCTAAATCATCTGAGGGTTACCATTTCCACATAAATTAGCAAGTGCTCCAGCAACCATTCTAAGAGTTTGTGGATCATTTGTCTTCGATGCTGTCCCTGCAAGTAGCTGAGCTCCACCTCTACTCATAATTAAACCTTGATTTACCTCTGATAAAGTTCGAACAGAAACAGAGAATAGATTAACCTTACTAAAATACCACAACATAACAGGATAAGCAACATTTTATAGTTATCAACAAATATGCAGTTACATAGTAGCAGCAAGTATTTAATTTCACTATATTCTTAAAATTTATTATCATCATCACAAGCATGCTAGTCAAAAAATATTTTTGGACCGCAATCTAGGTTAATAGAACGATGGAAAGCAGGGGAGAAGTATAATATCTTTACTGACTAAATGTGCCCAGAATCAGGATTACCATTCATTGCCAAATTGGCAATTGCTCCAGAAGCCACTCTAAGAATAGTTGTATTTTGTGAGGATTGCAACAGCATAAGCAAAGCATCTAGACCACCTTCCTCCATGATCTTTTCCTGATTCATATCTGAATATATAGGAAAACTGTAATTAGTGCAACCCTCATGATAACTGTCCCACAGAGAAGAATATAAGCACTGAAAATATTGCCTAGATCAAATATTGCAAGCAAGTGCAGGATCAAATCTAGTAGAAATTTAAAATATATCAACAGTTTCTAATCTTTGATGCCGAAAACATACAGAAAGAAAACCTGTTGTAGTATAGAATAGACCAAAAAAGAAATGGAAGTTCCCTTCTATGAAAAAAAGGTATTTGTTGGTGTGTTTCTGATCCTGCTTATCTAAACAGACCCAATATTTAATAAAAAAAACCAAATATCAAGATGACCTACATATTTTTCTAAAGAGATTATCTGCGAATAATTTAGTTTTCTTTTGACTTGGATCCGAGCAAAATACGGATCGCCAACAAGTTAACCCTTTCATATCTTGATAATTCCAGACTTAAGAATTTCAGTCATACAGATGAAAATGACACAAAAACAATATGCTATCCATAAGTGGCCAAAGGCTAATCTTTCTGGACCGTTTCTTAATAAACAACTCAAACATATCCCATGTTTTTTCATGAAGAGAACAGGGAAGGGTTATTATCCAATAGTGGTCCTTTTGTTTTGTACAGTCATGCTAATACCAGACAATTTCAGCAATTATAAAATAGCAATGCGCAAGGACAAGAAACACCATCTGAGAAGCAATACGTTATAGTACAAGATGTGGAGGGAAAGAGGCAAGGGTCAGATACAGCATCCATACAACTCCCTGGAAAGGGATTAAAAGTATGCATGCATACCCTTCTTCCACTATATGTCTTCAGTTACTGAACTCCCCAAAGGCACTAAACTGTAGTCAACAATCACATTGGCCCAGCTGAATCCTACCAAAGTATTTCTAACTCAATTCTCAAATATGTGATCTCTACATACTTTCTGTTACAGAAACTACAGGAAAATGTGTACCTTCAGCTGCAAGATTGGCTACCATCTTCACAGCATGGGTTTGGACATCTAAATCATCAGATGTCATCAGTTGTACAATCTTTTGAAGCCCAACTGTAGGTATAAAGAAAAGTAACTTGTCAACCGAAATATCTCAGCAACCAAAAATGGAAAAGATAAACAAAGTTCTGCAGTCCAGACTTTTTGACGGCTTTAGGCCTTTAGATATAAAAAAAACTTGCCTTCTTCACATATTTTTGCAATTGTAGCCCTCTGATTAGAAGGTGTCTCCCTCTGGCTAGATAGCAACTCCCTTGATGGATTTGAATTGTGTAAACCCATTGGAGTCCCCAAAGCAGAAGACCCTTTATATATATTTTCCTTCATATATGATTTCTTATCCTGGAAAGTTGTGAATTTAAGACTATATACAGTAACGATGAACACGATATTTGAAAATGCACAAACAACTTACCACAAAATCATCTTCTTTCTCTGGTACATCCTTCTTTAGCATGACCAGCTCATTCTCTATAGTTTTCTTCTTCTTCTCTTCCAATAGAAGTCTTTGCTTCACATCTTGAAGTTCTTCATCTAGTCTAGCCTGAATAGTCAACATTTAATGAATCACTTAGTATTTTTAACTTTAACTGAAAACTAAACTCTTACCATCTAGACAAAATAAATTATAAAAAAAAAAAATTCAATTTTGAGGAAAAGGAATTTAAACTACACTAACATCATATCATAAGTTAACCATACCTTCTCTTCTGATAGATCAGAATAGTCTGATTTCAAGGACTGAAATTCGTTTAGAGTTGATTCGTGCAGCTGCTTCATGTCTTGTAACTTCACTCTAAGTTCATCGCTCTCCTTCCCCTGATCAAAAAAAAAAAAAAAAAACATATATCAATATATTGGAAATTTTGACAACCAAATAACGGAGTCTAAATATAATCAACTTTTTCACAACATTTAGAGGATTATCAGCAGTAGCTAATCAGATGGCCGCTGTATAAAAACATTTCAAGTTCAGTTAAAGTATTAATACCAAGAATTACTTTAAAAACATATTCCTTGGTACTGAAAAAAGTTGCACAAAGGTAAATTCAATCAAGTCCTGAATGCACAGAAAACTTAAGGTGTATTTGGATGAAGGAAAATGAAAATTAGGAATTCATAATTTCTAAACATGAATTACCTCGTTTGGCATTCTAAACTTAGAAAATATGAATTTCTCTGTAGAAAAAAAATAAAGAAATTAATTGTCCGAATTCTTCACTTCAATTTCCATCAAAATAGGTATCAATTTCCTAGCAAAAGTTTCTTCTATTACTTTATTACTTTCCAAAACAAGGTTTTTTTTTTATCGTTTTTAATACTTTCTTACACATTCCAAATTCTGAACAGATACAACTAGACAATGAAAATTGCAATTAATGAGATTTTAATTGAGGGAGTTGTAAACAATAAAATTTGTAGGCATGCTTTAGTTGAAAAGGTGATATATACAATGAATTTTGACAATCTTATTACGTATGAGGGAAATTTGAGTATCCGAGGGAGATTGAATCTAAGTCCAGAAGGAGAGAGAAGAAAAAATCTATACGCCACCAAAAGCATATTGGACTGGTCAAAATCCATGGAATATTAAAATGGGCTCCTTCAGTAAGATTTGAGGATAAATTTAACCTTCATTGAACTTTGTTGATGACGTAGCTTCTTCGCCAAATTAACTTGTCCTTTTAAATCTTCAAAACGGGAATGCTCATCTTCCAATTGCTCCATTAGCTCGGCTATTTTCCTCTCATACATCTGAGTTGTGTCAGCAAGTGCTTTTTGATATGTAGAATGTTCCATCTCATGTCGCTACAAAAGCAAAAAAACATTATAGTTTGTGCTCAAGTTTCTATAACTTATGGTAAGATATAATGCTTTCATGGTTTGCAACAAAACAAACAGCAAAAAAGCTTGAAGATTGAAATAAAATGGATGAACATAAAATCATTTATTTGAACAAGTATGCATTAGAAGAAATCATATCTTAGTTTCTCCAAGAATGTTGCAGAAAAGTGTCAGCATTAAAAATGAAACACATGCCCTTTCCTGTGATAAATACTGAATATGTTACCTGAATAGTCTTCTGGCCATCAGTCAGAAGCTTCCTCATCGCATCTAACTGATCCTCTGTGCTTCCATAACGAGTATGCTCATCTTCTAGCTGCTTCATCAACTTTGCTATTTTCTCTTCATACATCTGAGTGGTATCAGCTAGTATTTTCTGATATGTAGAACTTTCAACCTGGTGTTGCTACTAACAGTCAGAAAAGAAACATTAATGTTCGGCTCATAAAGATTAAAATATTCGATACGAGATGATGAGAACAATATAATTAGATGTGCATGAGCTTGTGGCAAATTTCTGATCGCCATCATTCCCAAAATTAATTTTTTAGGATGTGTGCCAATTAGTGAGAAAATTTGCACTAGAATGGTAGCAATAAATAGATAATGACCAAAAAAATACAAGGGAAACAAGCATTCAATATTAAAAAAGGAAATACCTTGCCCTGTTCCAAACTCGATTCAAGCTGTGCCACCTTATCATGCATCATATCATGGTGTTCTTTCTGACTGTTCAATTCATATAAAAGATCTTTCATCTCCAACCCTAAACGAGTATTTTCCTTCTCCAAAAACTGCAAGCGTGAAAAGGTATCAGAAAAAAAAAAAAAAAAAAAAAAAAAAAAACTCTTAACTATTGATGTGTCAACCGACTCAAATTTGACTTGAATAGAATCACACAACCCTCATCTTAAGACCACTATCTCATCAACCAAACCACAAATGGTTTCTAGGATAGACAACTACCTCAGACCTTGTGATCAGATTTTCTTCGGCCTCAGCAAAAGAGTGTTGACACTCTGTCAGCTGTCTTTCCAATTCATATTTTTTACTGTCCCTCAACTTCAGTTGCCGTTCAAATTCTGCAGTGAGATTGTCTATTTGGTTCTCAAGCTTCCGACATTGACTTTCATAATCAAATTCTTCTTTAAGTTTTACTGTGTTTACTATTTTCATTGCCTGCAGAAAACAAGAAAGATTTAGTTGTAGTACCATCAATATCAATGAGCTAACAAACAGCATGGCATTAGCAGTTGGGAATGTTAAAAGAACAAAACCAAAACAGATACTTGACTGACATGGCAACTCAGTTCAGCCATATATGAATGTTAACATAAATTATCCTTAAATTTTAGCCTTTAATTTTCATCCCAGTTGCTTATCTCCTTGGTATAGTCTCTATAAAAAAGCCACCGCATTACATTCAAAACTGACTAGTTTAATGAATTAAATACCGCATTTCCCTTGATTCTCATCTTCTATATCCCTCTCATGTCTCTCTTATTTCCTTGAAAACTTCTACCTTGATGCTACACACACTGGGGCTTACTCCTCAATAAAGTGGTAATTGGTGTTCTTAAACCCAGACAAGACCAACTAATTGAGCAGGTCATCATCTACAATATTTATCAGGAGTTCAGGACAACAAAATGGCCTCGACTTGTTTGACCAGGCCACTGACTAAAGTGGAGGCACGGCTATTAAGTTCTAACATTTAAAACTCATCTAGGCCACAACATTCCACTCTGCATCAATTGGAAAGAAAATAGACCATCAACAAAATCTAAGAAGATAATGATGCATACTACTTGCCAACTCTTATTAATAACAAATATATACTCATTAGTCAATGCAAACTAGTTTCATCAAAATAAATGAACCCTCTTATCTGTATAATTATAGAGACTGGAGAGAGTGTGTATGTGCAGGTACAGTTTCCAATCTGGCTTACCCGTTGTCCAAACATTACTGTGCTACTGGTCTCTGCATAATGTCGTGCTGATGGTCCAATCGTTATTATAAGTGATGTCCTCGCTGTACCTGTTTGGTAGATTAAAAGAATGCAATTTCGGTAAGAAAACGATCTAAATAAAAAGAGCACCATATGGAATCAAATATAGTGTGTGTGTGTGTGTACACACCTACAGTGAGAAAATATGTTATCTATCACTGGTGTCTCATGAGCAAAGGAAAGTTCTTATGTATTTTGCATATGAAGTCTACTGGATGACCAAATGATACACCAAACCAATATCTAAACCCAAATACATATCAAATAACACCAAGGCTAAGTATTGCAACTTCTACAGCATACTTGGATATTCAAAATATGGAGAAGAATATAAATATATTGGGACAACCTCCAAATGAATCACGTAGCAACCTTGTAAGCTTGGAATCTCTGGTTGGGATATGTGGACTGTTTTCAGCCAATGCGTTTATACATTTCCCAAGGGAAGTCAGTGAAAGATTAATAAATTTAGCCTCCTCGAGTAAGTGGCCCTCACTGCCTGCAACATGAGAAATTAGACATGAGATGCAGGAATAATAATGCCATCAAACCAACATAGCACATCAAAATCTTAAAGACTGACAACTGCAGATTATATTAAAGGATAAATGTTATGATTGTTCCTAGATTTTAGTTAACATATAGCTAATGCTTCCAAAGACAAGATACTGAAGAACCCAAATCAGCAACATCTCAAGTTCAAGTACAAAGGATTATTACAAAGAGGGTAAAAAGAAAATGCCAATCATCTATAATTAATGAGAAATAAGTGGTGGACATGCAATCTTAAAGTATTAGTTCAGGTGTGCAATGTCAAGGACGCACCAGATTTATCAACTCTTTCGGATCCAGCAAGATCAACAATGAGCAACTTGCTTCTTCGAATTATAGGTAAGCCGTTTCTCGAGGCTTTCTCCTGAGAAATGATCTCATCTGTAGATTTGTCTTCCACAGATCTACGAATGAAAACCTGTAAACATACACAAATTAAAATAGAGGAATGAGTTCAGATCATCATTGTGCAAAATGTATAATATCTACAAATATGAAAGCAAACATTAATCAATAAGTTCGCCCACCATGAGAATGGCATGACTACGAGAAGATTCCGTGTTTAGATTTGTGTTAGCTGCATGCCGGTTTGCCTCACCAATTTGCAGAAGTTGTAAGAAATGATCAAGGTCTTTGATTCTTACTACTGAAGCACCAGGAAGTGACACCTCACCGGTCTTAGGGTCCTCGTGAATGGGAATATTAGTCTTTTCTGGTGCAAGTAAATCTTGTATAGATTCCATGTACAGCTGGAGCAAGAAAACAGGTCTGAATGAAAAGAGCAATCATCCAGCATAACAGAAACACGAATACACTTCAACTAATCTTCTGATAGTTTACATCTCCAGGTTTTCCATAACTTCCAAAAATTGTTATAAGACTTGCAATGTTTCTCTTTCATTCCATACTTTTAGCAGACTAGCATTGCGACTCAAGAAACAAACATTGTGAATTAAGGTTTAACATGGGGTAGTGAAAAAAACCACCCCCATGGTGGAATATGCAAGTATGCAACCACTGAACATTAAAGTCTACTATTGTGAGCAATGACACATTTGAACACCAAATAAGTTGAAATCAGAACAAAACAAGAAACGCAAACATAGACGTTAACATGGCTACAACATAGACTACCCCACCTGCAAGTATGAAACTTCCACAGTATCAGACTCTGGAGCGGTACTGAAAATAATGTCCTCCAAAGCTCTAACCATAATACCACGCTCCGATGCATCATCACAACCCAGCCTACCAAGTGTGTAAGTCTTCCCAGTACCAGTTTGACCGTAAGCCATGACTGTCCCATTATATCCGTTTAACACACTCTGCAAAATTAAAGCCAATGTACATAACTAAAACCTCCCGAGATCAACCAGAGATGCAATGAAAACAAAAAAAAGTTGAGAATTTACCTCAACTACAGGCTTTGCTACCACTTGGTAAACACGGTTTTGCGAGGCAGTCTCAGTAAAAATTTCATCAAATCTATAAGAGTCAGACATCCAATTGTTTTTCCTCAACTTTAACCGCTTCAACTAGAGTGAGACAAAAAAAACAAAAAGAATGCAACTTGTTAATTTGTTGCTAAAAATAAATGCTTCAATTTTGAAGAATCATAATTCACAAAAGCAGCTGGGAAATAGCAGAGTCGAATAATCACCTCTGGCTGGACCTCAACACTGTCGCCGTAATCCGAATCGGAAATTCGATCCTCATCATTTCTCGGCCGAACTCTAACAGCAACCCTCACTCTTCCAGCATCTGTATCAAACAAAAAAAAAAACAAAAAACTCAAAAACTCCAATTTTTTTTCAAAATCTTCACCAAAATTCAATGAAAACAAAACTAACAGATACAGACCTTGCTGAAACTCGGAATTGGAGGCCGGAATCCGAGAAGTAGGAGTGACGGAGCGCCGTGAAGTTGAAGAAGACGCCGGCTTAGAGCGAACGGACGACGTCGTTTGTCGAGCGGGATGGAGTTGCTGCCTCTCGGACCTTCCGACTCCGCCATTGTTCGCCGCGGCCGCTGCCGTTGTCGTTGACGAAGATCTCAACGACGAAGAAGCCATCAAATTTCTGAGCTCCGAGGACGAACGGTAAATCCGGATGCAGAGAATTTCAGGTGGAGAGAAAGAGTCTTGGGGGTTTATTAGGAGTCATGAAATGTGAAGAGAGAGAGAGAGAGAGAGAGAGAGAGAGAGAGGCCGGCACGATGGGAGAGAAAGAGAAGAGCTTTACTGGTTCCCGCGTTGTTGTGGGTTACATTTGAGGGAGACGGCCGTTATTATTAAAATTGAATATTGAATACCGTAAAGGGGATTTCAAAACACTTTCTTTTACCTTTCCAATGCCATTATTACCGTCTAATTAAATAATGTTATGTACATGAATTTAAAAGGTATTTTCTTATTATATCAAGTGAGATGCATAAATATTTTAGCGTGTGAAGTTTTTGGCTAGTGAGTCGGACTACTCGAACGTGACTTGTGTTGTTACATGTCCCGTGTGAGTCTTTGGTTGGATGGTTATGCCACGCAGCATGTTTTAATCACCCATCGCATCTAAAATAGACGTGATTTTTGAGATATTTTTGAGTCGTTTATTTGAACAGAGTGTGTTAATGTTAAAAATATTAATGTATCAAACGTGAGATTTTTCTCACTTTTTTCTTGTACTTTCTCACTTTTTTTATTATTTCTTCACTTTTTGCTTTTGTCTCGAGTGATTATGAAGATAAATGTGGAGTCAAGTCTCAATTGGAATCAATGGAATGAAAAGGAAGTATGATTATTTAATGATGTGATCACCATCAGCTAAATGTGGTAAAAAGAAAAAGTGTGGTCATGTAGTAAAGGACGATTAGTTGGGTTGTGAATCTATGTCTCCTTTGGTAGGGCCTGTGATGGATGCTTGAATTGTATAATAGAGTAGAGCTAGATGTGTCCTCCATGTCGGTTCCCCAAAATGAACGAAATGGGGAATTACTTGTTAAGACACTTTTCTGGCGAGGGAAGATTGCAAAAGCGACCCTCTAGGGTGGAGCACATGTTGTGTTTTTGGCCACTACAGTGAAAGAAATGAATGATGTTATAGTCACATTTCTATGTTTATTATACGGACTAGGATACATTATAATGTTCTCTAACCCTCTCTTGATATCGTGAGACTGGGGAGAAGGAGACACTAATCGCAATGCGTGTGAGGTCGATTCGTATTGGTTGTGGAGGTGTGGGAATAAATTCAGAAGTTTCAGCAAAAATTTAATTTCGAAAAATCAATACCTACCGTATAAGAAATTGAAGGAATTGTGTCCTAAAACAATCATTTTGATGTAATTATTATTGTAATTATTATTATTCAAAAGGGCAAGTTTATTGTTCATTGCTTATATTTAATATTTGATTGAACAATGTCTAAGGAATATGAGTTAAAGAGAAAGTAATCTAAAGAGTTAGATGTGTGAGACCTTTACTCTTTCACACTCTTATCCTAAAAGGTTCCTAGTCATAGGATTATCACTTGGACATTGATAATCCGGAAAGACTAGCACATACTATGTATGCTCAATATGGAGGATGATATGTCTCTTGTCATTTGTGTAGAGACACTAATACAAGTATGTCAAGTATGTGGGTGCTCTTAACTTAAAGAGTACACTGAACGCGATCATTAGAGTTCTTGTATGGAGTCTTACTTACATGTCAAACTTGAACTCTAAATTGCAATAATACAAATTAGTCCTTTGACCTGAGACACCATAGTTGTCTTATGAGTGAATGGATTATCTCTTGATGATGCAATAACATTGTGTCCCTTAATGAATATAATAGATGCATTCATTGGTATAATCAATTCGGTCATGGAGACATGTGAGTGTACAATAAGGAATCTCTATCCTTAAGTAAATAAGGTGTATGTTCAAAGATGTGATTCAATGAGTCTTTGGCCAAAGCATTGAATGAGATTAAAAAGGAGTTTTTAATCACATTCTAAGAATCACATAAGAATGAAAATCACATTAGGGGATTGACATATCAATTCCATACCCCGATGATGTGATTTAGAACATAGTGTTAGAGAAGGACCGTATTGTATTGTAATTCCAATTGAATAGGTTCTTTGTCATTCTACATTAACTAGGGTAGTCATGATATGTTGCAAGACGTCACTCATGACTTGTGAAGTCCCCGAGGATTAATAAACATTTATAATCCTAATAACAAGGGAGAATCAAAAATGGAGTTTTTGATTCGTAAACAAAATAGAATGGTTTCTATAAACTTCACTGCCTTGTTAATTAGAACCTAAGAGATCGCACACCATATAAGTGGATCCTTGAGATTGTATATGAAGAAGATTAAACAAGAGTTGGTTATGACCAAATAATTAATTAGATTTATTATTTGGACATAATTAGGTTTTTCGGGTAAAACCGAACCTATTGGGCCTAAACGATTGTCGGGCTTTTCGTGTGGACTTGGGCTTCACTAAATGAGATTTAAATGAAAGCCCAAGACACATTTTTAGTGCCTAATAACAAGTATGGACCAGCCAAAATATTGGCTTTATGAAAGTCAATATTTTCTTTTAGTAATTGGAGTTATTTCCTATTATATAAAAGTGAAAGCATGGACAAAGAGAATAAGTGTGTCTCCACACTATTATTTTCAGATGAGAGAGAGAGAAAGAGTTCTTTCTTGGTCCATTACAAAATTAAAGGAAAGAAGAACACTTGCATAATTTCTTCTTTTCTTTCATCTTTCTTCATCTCTTGATTCACTTGGTGAAGATCCTTAGAGGCCATATCCTTTTGTGGCTTTACTTGTTACATTAAAGAGAAGATTACAAGCACAAGAAGGAGTACAAGAAGGAGTTCTTAATCCAAGGTGCTTCAAGGTGGAGGAAACACACACAAGGAGAGATCAAGGAGAGGAACTTTGGTGGTTCACTTGGATCGGATTAAAATCACGCTCCAAGGGTGAGTAGAACATAAACTCCCTCTTTGTTCTTCCTTACTATGCATGCTATGTTTATATACATATCACAATAAGCCAAGATCATGGGTTAAAGGAATGGATTTTATGTTTAGTTAGTAGTTTAATGGTTAAACTAATTCCGCACTAATTAAAAAGTTTTGAAATTCATCCATTCCTTCAGAAATTAATGTCTAAATTATGGAATGAATAAAATTCTACATCCCCTAAGTCTTTAGGTCTCGTTTGGTTTGCGAAAAGCCGAAAAGAAAAGTAGTTCTCTTATCTTTACTATAGGATGATAAATCAAATTTCTCACGAACTTTCATTTATGATGTTTGGTAATATGAGGAAAATTATTAGGAAAGTTGTTAAAAAATTTGTTATTAGTGCGATAAAATAATAGAAAGTGAATAATAAATGTAAGGAAAGAAGAGGGAAAATGAATCCCTTTGGTTCACGGAATTGTGGGCTTGGGAAAGGAAATGTATTTATTTCCTATGTTTGGTATGCACAAGGAAATGAACAACTTTCCATAAGGAAAATATGGGAGAAAGTGAATCCTCTCATCCTCCAAATGATTTATTTTCCCTCCCACTTTCCCTTCATTAAATGTGCATTAATTATATGATAAAAATACATTTATATCCTTGTTAAAAATTGTTATTGATAATTTTATTTGAAAAGTTTATGATTTGTGTTTTAATATATGAGGATAGAAATGAAATTTTAGTATAATTTAGTTTCTTTGTTTTCCTTTCCAATGAGATTTCCTTTCTGCGAACCAAACGAGGTCATAGAAAGTTTCCCCATATCCTTGTTAGAGTATGAAAGGAAGCACATTCTCCATATTTTCCTTTCCTTTAAGAAAGTTTTTCATTTTCTTTTGCATCCCAAACACAAGAAATGATTGAGTTTTCTTTTCTAAGACTCTAATTCCGTAAATTAAACGAGACCTTAAAGTCTAGGATAAAGAATTACCGAGAATTGAGTGAAAACTAAGTCAGAGATAAGTCTTCGAGGTTATCTAAATAGCGAAAGAAATTACAATTGGATTAGGAACATACTGCGCCAGTACGCCACGGTTTCGATCCCTCCAATAGTCAATTCTAATAAAACAATACGACTGTAACTTATTTATATTTTTATTCTGTCTCTGTCTTGTCAATTTTGTTTTGTACAACTTTACAACCACAAGCTGCTGCCGCCCCAAGGCCAGTCTGTTCTGAAACGTCATTCTCCCTTAAACTAAGTGAAAAGCTGACCCCTTCAAATCCAATCCAATCTCTTTTTCTATTCCAGAACAACAGTCCCATCTCATTATTTTGCATCATGAACATGCATTGGTGGAACCCAATTTATTATAGCTTCTCAAACAAACAGTATCTCCTTCTGTTCTTCATCCCAGTTACCCATTTGATTAACAAAGGTTAATCCACATGAGCACCAATGTCATATGGTCATTGTAGAGTCGAATGAGTTGGATTTGTTTGGTTGTGTTTATTTGGCCGGCGATGTACTACATCACCTAGCTGGAATGAGACAATAAGTAGGTACCTTTTCTTATTCTTCTTTTCCAGTGCGAAGCGATAAAAAAATTAAAATCCAACTAGTTACAGGAATGATAGTTGCCTGCTAAGAGCTGAGAGCTTCCAATGTGGAAGTGATGAGTTGTTTCGTTTGATTTACAATGAAAGGTCTATGCATTTGCCTCAGTTTTGGATCGGTAAATGGCATATGAACGGCAAAACAAGCATTTTGTTACTATATCATTTGCAATATACACAGATAGAGATGCATCTGCAGCCCAGCAACTTTTAGACTTCAGAGGTTAATAACATCAGCTCAACACTTGCTACAAGTGTGACTCGTACTCAACCATCGGCCATGGATAAACTCCAACCCATAGCAAAGATTCCGACTAGCATACCCAAATACTGCCCCCACAAAGGGGGATGGGGACCCGATTCAACATCTCTGACCGATAAGCGACTGGGGAATTTTTTGACTGTGCCTCGAAGATGTATTAACTTAGGGCAGAGCTAAGATAAATGCTACCTTCCAGCAGTCGCAGCAACTTTCTTTGTTTTCCAACCCAAGGCAGAAAGATCACCTTGTCTTAATTCCATGTGTGTGCCAAGCCTGACAATAAGAATACAATTAGCAGAAAACTCAAAGGGTTGCGCAAGCATGAACTCCTTGTACAACTTAAAGCAGCATCAGATGTTATAATACCAACCAGACTGAAATAGTGCAGGACTGTCTACACATAATTTTTGAAAAATCCGTTATTTCACCCAGGTACTAAACATTTCCAATCAATGTGAATATAGATGATTACCCGAGGTTTGTTGGAAGTCTGAAACCACCTATGCGTACGCGTTTTAATGAGTGTATCTGGAACAAGAAGAAACAATAGTAAGCAACACAAGCAGAACCCAAAATGTCACCAGTATAATCTTAAAGTCCAAAATCTCATCGAAGGTCACATATACCACTATATCTTAAGTTTCTAGTGTGAATTAATAAAACCACAGAGATCTCTAAATCAGTAAATCATTACATATACAAACAACTGTAACTCTCTGGCAGTTTTGAACATAGCACAATGATGAAGTAAAACATTCTAAAAGAAAATGAAATAGATATCATCAAAGAAACACATATGTTTTTGACCCTAAACAGATTACAATCCTACTGCAACAGAGAAAAATATTTCTTGAATATTGATATAGATTCTCACACACAAGTCAAACTTTAGAGGATCATGAAACCTCCTTCATATTTCTTCATAAATTTCATCAAATTTGATTGATTGAGGCCAGAAATTAAAAGAAATGAACAAAACCAGAATTCATTTTTCAATGAACAAAACACTCCTATCAATAAATGAATCTAACCTCAAGTCCAGCTTTTTTAACAAGTTCTCGTACTTCGTGGTTCCTCCCTTCATGAACCTGCATGAATCCAGTTTGACAAAATGAAGGACATTACACAGTTGACATTGCATGCGTTTGTGAGTTCAGTATAACTACTTCTGTACATAATCCTGCAATTTTAATTTTCCCATAAGAGTTATAAGACTTCCAATCACATGTTTGAAAGGTTGATTTGTACAAGAGAATTACAGTCTACAACCAGATGATATGAGAAACAAAAGTCATATGAAAATGTATGTCAACTTTTTAGGTTATTACAACAGTGAGAGAGAGGGAGAGAGAGTCACTGAGTCAGTACCACAATACGCAAACGGGATCTTGACATTTCTGGCTGTTGTGGTAGTAACTCCACGGAATCTGGGGTACAATGGACACCATCAATGACCGTTCCCTCACTGATGGCTATCAGGTTTCGCTTACTAACAGAACCTTCTATTACGGCAATGTATCTACAGTTAGTGTGAAGGAATAAGTCATCAGGATTCATATTCCATGCAAATTACTAGTACACAAGAACGTATTAAAAAGGAAGAATAAACAGATGATAAGTACATTATAGCCTTCCAGATACATATGCCCAAAGTTTTTGAACCAACTCCCAATTTCTCACATGACTATAATACATCTGACGTAAACTCACACAGAAAAAAAAAGTACTAAGTGGACAACAGAAAGATGCGGACTTACTCCTTTGTTAAGTTTGCTGAAGGATGTGATATACTTTGAGCAAAATCTCCTGAAAACAGATAACATAAGATTTGACATTAGATATCTATCGATTCTACTCTATATCAACTCATTATAGACAATGTACACTACCATCATTGGTCACAACAATCAACCCAGTTGTGGCAACATCAAGACGGCCAACAGTAAATAGTCGTGGTCTAGGTGTTCCTGGGTTTCTCTTATCCTGAAAATACAAAACTACAAGTCAAATAACTGACAAAATGAATGCACATCAACACATGATTCTAAATCTAAAAGCCTAAAATCTATCCTTTAATTTCAAATTGCTTATATAGGCCGTATGCACCAGAACGCATGAGTGATGAAAAAGAACGCAATATGCATGAAATTGCAAGCCTCAACATACCCAACTCTTTAAGTAATCATCAAACAGACCCAAGACAGATTTATTCTCCCCAGCAGCGCAAATGTACCTATCATAATACAAATGCATCAATTCCAAAACTAAACTTTCCAAAGCAAATATTGATAGCCTTGCAAACAATAGCAGCAGTTCATACCCTTTCGGCTTGTTGAGGGCAAGATAAACCTTGGGAGGCAGTTTCTTCGGAAGCCGTCTCCCATTGACATAAATAATATCCCTCCCGGGATCAACTGGAGTCTACAGATAAACCACAAGTTACTGCTACAGTAAAACTATGTGTACTCTCTCAACTTATGCC